>NC_034609.1:5849374-5851162 GCF_900095145.1 Mus pahari
TCCTCCTCCTCCTCCTCCTCCTCCTCCTCCTCTTCCTTCTTCTCTTTCTCCTTCTCCTTCTTCTTCTTCGATTTATTTATTTATTTCATGTATGTGAGTACACTGTAGCTGTCTTCAGACACACCAGAAGAGGGCATCAGATCACATTACAGATGGTTGTGAGCCACCTTGGGGTTGCTGGGAATTGAACTCAGGACCTCTGGAAGAGCAGTCAGTGCTCTTAAATGCCGAGCCATCTCTCCAGCCCCGGGTGTTTTCTTTTTGTTATAAATATTTGGTGGTTGAGTGGCTAGTCTAGGCCTAAAAAGTAGGCTCTAACTCTCAGTCTGTGCATCTCAACTACAAGCTGACAAGAAGGGAGAAGGCACAGAACAGCCAGTTCTGACTAAGGAGATGACCTGGCTGTTCCTAATCCTACCCCCGCCCCCAACCAGGACTGTCACTAGTCACATGTCACTTCAAGGAGGCTGGACAGAAAGTTACCATCTGGGTGTTCACATACCAAAAATGTCACATAGCTTTTATTGCAAAACTCAAATAAGAGAGACCATATTCTGGGTGACAGTTTGGTGTTGCTGCTTCAAATAAGGTGCTTTAAGCAGATATCTGGTAATAAAAAATTTGTCAGGAACTTGATGGCAGCATGGTGCCCATACATCTGATATGCTTGGGAGAACTGAGTTTTGGTCTAATTTTGTAAATTAGTTCATGGAGATTTAGTTCAGGATTCTGATATAATTATTAAAGAACCCAAGTATATTTATTGGTCTGAGGGCAGCTGTGTAGTAAGTGGTGTTCTTTAGTTGTTGAATGGCTGTCTTTTCCAGTATCTTGTCCAGTTTGTATTGGAGCATGTCTTATATTTAAATTAATCTTTCCAGCTAGCATCTGCACTAATGAGAGGTCAAGAACTGAAGAGGATTCTTGGAATCTAAGAACAGTTTACTCCGTTCAGCAGAGGTAATATTTCCACACTCTGGAAAGACTTTCATTGTGTACTGTAAGTTTAATGTTTTCAAAACCTATTTTTAATGATGCTTCTGAAATGGTTTAACCCCCCTTTTAGCTCACCACCCACCAGAGTAAGTGGGAAATAAAGAATATGGGGGAAGTGTACCTGTTCAGGAAGGTTCTTTGGAGCAACTTCCACAGTTATCTGGAAATCTGTAGATCAGTTGACAGGTCAATAGCAGCAGCCCCATCCACTCACAAACAATTCGTGGATACACAGCAGTCTAGCTCTGTAGAGTCAGCAGAGATGGCACTATCTAGCAGAGACAGACAGGCCTCAGCCTTGGCTCTAGTCTGCAGGAGGGACCAAGAAGAATGTCAGACGTTCTCAGCTGTGCATCTCTTAGGGAAGCAAAGATCAGCAAAGATGTGGGACCCACAGGCTTGCACAGATAGCTCTATAAGCAAGCCTAACTCTGCTCCCATCACTGTCTGCTGAGTTTTAGTTATACTCTCCAAATATCACGCATCCTGCAAGTGTCTTGCCTCAGCATGTGTCTTGCCTCAGCACCTGTGTCTGTCTCAGCCGACATCACTCTGCCAATCAGCCCAAGTCTGTGGAAGCGGCAAGAAGCTGCAGCACAGCACCAGTTTTTTGGTGCATTTCTCTCTATGCAGTCCTGACAAATGCAGCTTAGTTACACAATATAAGGCAGACCAATACATGCCTGTTAGCAAAGAATTCTTCATCACATGTCCTTTCACATGCTTGCTTTAGCAGAACATCCTCTCTCTCTTTCTTTCTTTCTCTCTCTCTCTCTCTCTCTCTCTCTCTCT
>NC_034609.1:5851172-5865466 GCF_900095145.1 Mus pahari
TCTCTCTCTCTCTCTCTCTCTCTCTCTCTCTCTCTCTCTCTCTCTCTCTCTCTCTCCTGTGTCTGCTTCAGGGAAATATTTCTTCACAAGTCTGCCTCAGTCTTGCCCCTCTGTCCACTTTAATGAAAGGTTCCTTCATATGCTTGCCCCAGCAAAACACCATCCCACACAACTGATTCTACAAAGAATCCTTAAGTTTCCACTTCAGTGTACTGATGAAGGTCTTAAGCCTTTCTATTTCTCCTTCTGTCATATAGTGGGGGATATGTTACTCCTCCATCCACGAAAATCTAAATGCTACTGATCATCATTCATAATAATTTGATAAGAGTTTGAAAGGAATGAAATATTTAAAGTGGAGTGCACATGGTAATCAAAGGCACAATGGTGGTTTTGACGTCTCCATTCCTGGTTGATGTTGGAACCGATGACAAAGAGAGATGAGTTTTGACACGTGAAACATTTTAGGAATGATGAATCACATCTATGTGACATTATCCTTTTGGGTGATGCCTATCTCTCTTAATTTTAACCGTTGGGAGTGAGATAAAAAGGTGAGCCTTTTCTAGAAGATTAAAACACGTTTTTAATCTGATTTCTCCAGGCTAAGTAAAGATTTGAAAAATTATCCGAAAACTCAGTGATATTTTTAGATTGTGTTTCCATGTGCCCTGTGCCAATGTCTTTGCTTTTCACAGGCTGTGTGAGGGTATTGTCATTCCCATGTTAGAGGGAAGTATGGTGAACGGTGGAGATTAGCACACTAACTCAAGCATGAAAGACTAATTTGGCAGGAAAAGAAGGAATAGAACAACTTCTGGGTTCAAACTTGGGTTCTTGCCCTGCCCTAACTACAATGCAGCACTAATTATGATAATGTATATTTCAGATAGCATCTGTTATTCCAAAGTTAGTATACTCATCAATATTTTCTAGTGCATAAATTTCAAAAGAACTCCGGGAATGCTCAAGTTCTTAGACTGGCTTTCTGGAGCTGTTACTCAACATGCTTATATTCGTGATCTATGCAGATACTCTCTACCGTGTCTCCAGGTTTGAGTGTGGGCACAGGTGACATGCTTCCGAGTCACATGTACCATGGAGGCTGCTTCTGGAAAGATAGTTCTTAGTCTCTGAACTGTGCATCAACATAGATAGGGGTGACTTAGCATCAGGTGGTAGAAAATTCCTTTCCAATTAACAATTAAATTTTAAATAAGTTAAAGCTTCACAATAAAATAGAAAAAGTTCCAAGCTCATAGTTGTTTTATCTAAGTATGAAGGTGAGATGGCTTTGACTTCTCCTGAAATAATACATTGCTCAGGGTGGGAAGTTTAAGCTTTTGGACAACCAGCCTTCTCCTGCTTTATTTTTTAAAGAAACCTCAGCCAGGGGTGATTTGGCAAATAATGATTCTAGACATTCTGATCAAATCTGCACCTCGTGATGTTACAGGCCTCTAGTGACATCACCCAGGACTCCCTTGGTGAAGCTATCCACCATAGTTAGAAGAGTCCACAGAGTGGAAGAGTTAGTAACTATTGCTTAGGGAAAAAGAAGTCAGTAGGCCCCTGGCTTTGATTTGAATTTTTGTTAAACTCTGTTCTGTGTCAGAACTGACATTGATCAAATGCTTCATCACTTATAAAGTATGCAGTCAACAGCAGCCACAGTGGGAAGAGGATTAGCAGTGAGCAGGTCAGAAGCTGAGCTCACGGAGAGAGAGCTGTGTGCATCACTGTCTGTTCCTTAAAGGTTCTGGCTTCTTGCTTTAATGAAACAGGGGCAGGTTGGCTCTTGTCCGTGTAGTTGTGGGAATAAAGCTCTCAGCCTGGTGGATTCTCAGCAGGGCCTTTCTCTGCTACTTTAAGCAAGAGTACTTGCATCATGTGCAGAGGGAAACTGAGAATCACATGATTGGCTTCTTGTTCCATCTCAGAGTTAGACTTGGCCTGATCCTGGCTCTTTGCACTTGCTGGGCTCTGTCAGGGAGTTTCAGCCACTGTCATTTCCATCTGTGCATGCTCAAGCCCGTTGCTCGGCCTGCCGTCCTCTCTTATTAGTGCCGAAGATGACTTATTTAAGTCAGCCTGAAATTGATTTCTTTGATTTTTTGCTAAAGAAAATTAACCTGATGATATTAAAAATGTTTGCTATTTTCTGCAAAACCAAATCAATCACATTTTTTTTTCAGAAAAGAATAGACAAAGCAGGAGATTTAACCAATATTTTGGTGCAAAAATTTAGTAGCAGCCTTCTTTGATTCATAGCTATGAGAGTTATTTATGTAGTATGAAGTCCAAGTTGAATGTGACAAGAGATCTTCATAAATATTAATTTTTATAATTTGTAAAATTTAAAAAAAATTATTGAAAACATGTACCATTAGGTTATATGATTTTAGAGTGTTTTAAGTTTGGCTTAAAGCATACCTAATTATAATCAATATTTTAGATTTACTCTATGAAAAGAACAGACTTGCTCAGTTGGTATAGTACATTCCTATTGTCCAAGAAGCTTTGGGTCTCTTCCCAAACTCACACTACCTAGGAGCAGTGGTGCACACCTGTACTTACAGCACGTGGGGATGAAGCCTGGAAGACACAAGTTCAAGGCTGATTACTCAGTGACATTGAGAATAACCGGGCTATGTGAGATCTCATCTCAGAAAACAAAAATCGTTTCGATAACAACAGCAGCAACAACAAAAACAACAACCCCAAACCCTACAATCAATTCATCTAAATACAAGGAAGGATGCATCATAGCTCCACATTTTATACCATGGATATTGCAGGATACCCCACGAATGCACTTTTGATAGAAAAAAAATGTTGCCAGTGATGCATTGCTTTCTTTCCAGTACCATATTTTTTCATTAACTTTGGAGACTTCTTCTCAGCAATGTGATCTGTATATTGTCACCAGAAAGTGTGTAATAATGAATAATGCTTCTGCAGTGCCGTCTCTCCCCTCTCATTAGTATGAAACATTATCAAATTTCTTCCTCAGAAATATTATTCTATAACTGTTCAGAAAAGACAAAATTCATTTGCAAAGCGGCCCCAGTGCTTTGTCTGAAAATGGAAGCGAAGCCTGGAAAATGTTTCATCCAGGAACTGGAAACTGGCAGTGGGACTGCAGACAAATGGAACAAAGATCCAATAAAATTTAATATCAAAACTTATGCAAAATTACCACAACTCTAAGAGGCCATTGCTCCAATTGATTCGGTGTATTCATATTCATTAAGCAAGCAAGTATTATTTTCTAAATTGCAACATTTACATTAATATTTTCATTAGTACTATTATGCTTTGATAAGCCAACCCTAACCTGGAATTTCTGCTTTTGTTAGCAGAACAACATTAGGCAATAGTATGATAAAATGTATTAAATAATAAAACCCAAAGCAACAGATGTAAATGTTAAACACACAAGTGATGGAAACATGTTTGGGGATGGATGCCCTCTGTGTATTCACTGAGAACCGTGTTGACTGCAGAGTATCCATAGAGTGTGCTTGCACTCATAAAGATGCAACGATCGGTGAGAGCACAAACTGACTCAGAGTTTGGAGGTAATATTGCTCTGCCTATCAAAGAGGATTATACAAATGTATTTTTTATTGTTTTTTTTCCCCTCTGAAATCATCAAAGTCCAGGTGATTATTTGGTAAACCACAAGGCACTCTGCCAACTACATGTTGAGGAACTCTAGATTAAAATGATGTTTTTCTATAGTTTTTTTCTTCTTTTTGAGTTAGGGTCTTTTTTTTTTTCTCTAAGATTTATTTATTTTATATGTATGAGTACACTGAAGCTGTCTTCAGACACACCAGAAGAGGGTGTCAGATCCCATTACAGATGATTGTGAGCCATCATGTGGTTGCTGGGAATTGATCTCAGGACCTCTGCCATCTCTCCAGCCCTTGAGTTATGGTCTTTTAAGCCTGTATTGAATGTATGATTCTTGATCTCAGCCTCTTGGGTGTTAGGTTTACTAAATATGCTACCATGCCCAACAGCATGCTCGTAAAACTTTTCAATTAAATATTTATTGATTCTAAGTGTCCATTTATTAAAAATATATCACATAACTCACATTTCCAAAAATGTTTGCCCCTTGAAACCCTACCAAAAATAGAAGTTAAAAAAGACAAAATGAAAGCAAAGTAGTTGATGCTCTAAAACTAACTTTTCTAGGCTGAGGTTAGCAACACAAGTGACAGCTCATGTTGGAGAGGATGTGGAGCAAAGGCAACACTCCTCCATCGATGATGGGAGTGCAAACTTGTACAGTCACAATGAAAATCAGCATAGCACTTCCTCAGAAAGAAGTGAGTCAATCTACTTCCAGATCCACTTGGACCACTCTTGGAATTATACCGAAAGGACACTTTATCCTACCACAAGGACACTTACTCAACAGTGTTCATTGCTCCACTATTTATAATAGCCAGAAATTGGAAACAGATTAGATATCTATCAGTGGGTGACTAGATAAACTGAAAAAAAAGTTCATTTACAAAATGGAGTATTTTTCACATGTTAAAAAATGACATCATGAAATTTGCAGACAAATGGGAACTAGAAAAAAAAATCCCGAGTGAAGTAACCAAGACCGAGAAAGAAAATATGGTATGTATTCATTTATATCTGGATATTAACTGTTAAATAAATGATAACCAGCAACTATCCATAGACACAGTGAGATCACGTATTAAAGAAGGGACAAGAGAGGACATATTGATCTCCTTCAGAGGAGGGAATAGAAAATAGAATAGAGTTCATAAATGGACTAGGGTGTGGGGGATGGGCATGAGGATCAGGGGGATGAGGAGGGGAAATGGGTTTGAGGCAGAGAATGCAGAATAGAGGGATATTTGAGGGGTGTATAGAAACCTAGTCCACTGTAAACTTCCTAAAGTATATGAAAGTGATCTTAATGAAGTCTCCAAATAATGAGGAAGATGGAGTCTCAAATGACCATCTCTTGTTATCAAATAAAGCTTTGAGTACAGGGACAGCTTCATATCCATTTGAGCTGTTAGTCGAAAGGGTCTCAAGGAAATCCTAAACAACCCGGGCTGTTGTCAAGGCAACAGGCTTTTCTCTATAAACTGACAGCAAGACCCCATTGTTGAAGACAACACCCACATAACTCAAGGAATGTGGAGAGGTTGAGCTGGTGCTTACACATACAACCTTCAACCCCAGGAAGGTACTCTGCAATCTACCAAAAGAGAAATGTAAACACCAGCACAGCCACAAACCCTTTGATTTACAATCTGTCCTGCTGAAAACATTTGCTAGGGCAATGGTGCCACAAAGCTTGTGGGGGTAACTAAGCAATGTCTGATTTGATGTAGGCCCATTCCACAAGCTGGAGCCCATACTTGACGACTGCTTTATCTATGCCAGCTACTGCATCCTAGGAGCCATTTGAGGCTGGGAACTATGTCTTCAGCATCCCATGTACCTATGTGGAAAGAATGTCTGTCCATTGCCAGTCTTCCTTTCTTTTTATTGAAAATAGATTCTTTTCTCACATATATCCTGATTATGGTTTCCCCTAGCTCCTCTATTCACAGTTCTTCCCTACTTCCCTTGCCCTCTGGATCCATCCCTTTCTGTTCCTCATAAGAAAAGCACAGGCTTCTAAGAGGTAATAATAATAATAATAATAATAATAATAATAATAATAATAATAATAAAATAGAACAAGATAAAACAAAAACTATCACATCAAAGTTGGACAAGAAAAACCAACAGAAGGAAAAGAGCCCAAGAGAGGCACAAGAGTCAGAGACTTGCTTGTTTGCCCACCCAGGAATCCCATAAAAGCAGTAAACCAAAGCCAGAGGACCTGATGCAGACCCACGTCAGCCCTGTGCAGCTGCTTCAGTCTCTGTGAATTCATAAGAGCTTTACTTGGTTGATTTAGAGGGCCTTGTTCTTATAGTGTCCTCCATCCTCCTGGCTCTCACACTCCTGCCTTCTCTTCTGTAGGGCTCCCCGATGGGAGAGACTTGATAGAGATATCCCATTTAGGGTTGAGTATTCCAAGATCTCTTATACTCTGCAGTAGTGTCTGATGGTGGGTCTGTTATATTTGTTCCCATCTGCTACAGGAGGAGGCCCCTCTGATGACTGAACAAGGCAGTAATTAGGAATATAACAGAATGTCATTAGAACTCATTTATTACTACATTTTATCCTGGTTTTCTGGGCTATCTAGTCTGTGGTCACCCAGTCAGTATTTGTTGTTGGTTCCGTCTTGTGACATGGGCCTTAAATACAATCAGGTTTTGGTTGGTTACTTCTACAAGTTTTGTGTCATGATTGCCACAGCATATCTTGTAGGCAGGACAGCATTGAAACCAAAGGTTTATGGCTGGATTGATGTTTCCGTTATCTTTTGGCACTATGTAGAGCACCTTCTTGTACTAAAGATACCAGACCATGAGAGTCAAGGCTCTATGTAGGCACCAGACCAATGTTACTGTGTTCAATGAGTTGTGTGTGGGTTGTCTTTAGCAATGGGACCTTGCTTTCAGTTGTTGGTGGAGAGCAACCTATATATAGTCTTGGCAAAAGCCGGAGTTGTTTGCAGATTCCCAAAACTAGGAGGCTTTCTAGCTGGGCATGTGAACTACCCACTTAAAAACTGAAGATATCTACCTGCCGTGGGCTGGCTTGTAAGGTGTAAGCAAAAGTGACCTATGTGATTTCCAAGCAGATGTCTGATTTAAAGGTCTGTACCATTCACTCCTTTCCCTTGCACACTGAATTGTAGTGGCAATGGCAAAGCTTCCTGCTTGGAGCCATGGATGGAAAGTGTTTACTGAAAATGGCAGAATCATCTTGTCAAGGACTGAAACATGAAAGAGAAGTAGGCTTTTTCTTTGAGCCAGTGCATTCTAGTTTTTCAGGCTTCGTTTTGTTTTTAAGCACTGTCTCACTACACACTGGTGAGTGGCTTACAAGACATGATGGCCTCAACCCTGCAGAAGTCTTGCTGTCTGTCTGTGCCTCCGGAGCACAGGAGGCAGAGGCGTGGTCCTGCTCTAGAGTTTTTCAGTATGGACTCTTGTCCTGTGACCTCTATTACGGCTCTATACTTCTTTATGTAGGAGGGGCATTGTCAAATGATGTCTGCTAATAGTTTACCCAGAAATGTCTACAATAAAGCACAGGTGACTTTGACTCCTCCTCTTTACCCATAAGAAGCAGAAAGAAAGGACTACATCATGGATGATGTGAGCGTACGATAGCAACCACCACTATTTATCAGGCACATACTGGTGCTTGACATAGCCTTTATCAGTCAATCCCAAATATCTGTGCATTCTTAAATCATTACTATAATTTTCCAGACAAATGTGTTTGTTTAGAAAATTCAAATGCTTTATATTTACTAAGAAAAAAGGTCTAATAAATCATTACAATATTAATTATTATATCAATATGACTTAAGAGATCTATAGATAAACATTATGAGAGTGTTTATAGAAAAGACTAGTATTTCCATTAGCATATGGACTAGAAACTAAATGCCCACTGCTATGAGGGTGAGTATCATTCATACCTGGGGGTTTTGGACAGAAGAAAAAGGTTAGAGGAGAGAGGTCCCCACCCCACTCTGCTGTACCTTGCCATAGCCACATCAGAGGAAGTCCTGGTTCTCCAGGTGGTGGGTGACACTTTGCACCACTTCTTAGCCGTTATAATCTCTCTAGTCAAACTGGGATAAATCCACTCTCATGTCTCTAAACCATTGGTATCCTACCTCTAATAGCCAAGGTCTCTAATCTCTTCTAATTCAGATCTTTAAAATTTTTATAAGGATATAACTTGATCGGCAAAGTCACACTAAAGTTTCCCCATTTTTTTTTTAAACAGAGGATTCAAGCTAGATATTAGAAGTCATAGTTGTGGATGTACTCCATATGGAAACAGGATGCTAGGGCAGTGTAGCTTATGTAGGCCATGTATTTCACCGAGAGGCATCACAGTCGATTTGACAAGTTGGTTTACATGATCTTCCATTGGGTCACAATGATAAATATGCTTTCCAGGAGAGTAAGTAAAAAACCTTTGTTGTATGTCAACTGTCAGTTTTAAAGGGCTGAATGATTAAAAGGACTTACTGCTTTTATCATGGTCCACTTGTTTCAGGTTAGCAAGAGGTAAAGTGATGTGGTATCGCAAGGGGAGGAAGGACAATCTATTAGAGAGGCACAGGATTATCTGGTCCTGCTCTGAGGCTCCTCCCGCAGTCACACAGGACTTGTTTTGTCCTTAGCTTATGAATCATCAGTGCATTTGCAAGTTGAGCTGTCAGGGAAGCTGGAGTCCTAGTGGGTAGTTGTCTTATATAAACTTCTTTCCACATGTCTTAAAATAGTAGTTATGATAAAGCCCCAAAACGGAGACCAACAGAATAATAGAAACCAGGTGCAAGCCATCAACCTACACTTTATATAAACAATACTGAGAAATTGGCATGAGTTGTCCTCCAGTCTCCTGGGTCCCTAAGTTCATAATGAGGTAGTTAGTTTTACTCTGGTTTGGCAAAGGATTAGCAATGCAGCTCCAAACATCTCTGGTGAGCACTGGGTGTGGTGTCCAAGCACTCAGGAGGCTGAGACAAGAGGATTATAAATTCAAAGTCAGCCTTGGCTACATGTGAGATCCTAGTTTTTTGTTTTTTGCTTTTTTTAAACTGAAAGCAAAATACCAGATTTAATAGATTATCAAGAACTACTCTGTACCATTCACATTCCTAACCTTTCATCAGTTTTCTTAGCTACAGATCGGTCTTCACTGTCCTCTTCTTATGTTTGATAGCATTTGTGGACATAAAAGAGGGGAAGGAGAGCTGCCTGGCCACTCATCATTAGTACCACTCAATGATGTGAAGATGTCGCATGAAAGAAATGCTTAGGAAAAAAATTTCTAGCAGAAATTTCTTCAAATGTTTTATTATATATATATACTCGCTAACTTTGGTGTCTTTCACTAAAAACATTCTCCATGTAAAAACAATAGAAGTAAATAAAAAGTCCAAGTTAGTAGACAAGAGGAGTCTGGTTAAGGTGCCATCCAAAGGAAGCTAAACCAGGATGGGTCTGACACAGGAGGGGACAGTTGGGAAGGCATCAACCACAGTCTGGTAGCTCAGGGTCTTCACAGAATCACAGTAAGGAAAACAATAGCCTGGGAAATTATTCAGGCAATAATTCAAGACTCATTCATTTGAATTCTATTAAGAAACGACTTCAAAAAGATGGAGCCGACCAAGGAGATCAGAGCATTGGTTCTTCATTCATTTATTTCACTAACCGAATAACTGTTTTCCCAGTACCCATTGCATGTCAGAAATCAGGGACAGAATCTATGGGGCTGAGTGAATGAGAAACAAAATTCATGTTTTCACGATTTACATTCTGCCGAGCAACTGAGGAAAAGCTTCCTGAATACAACGGCTTCATTTCTTTCCCAGTAGGAATCATGTCAGCACCAGGGTCCTGAGTTGGAAGGACACTGAAGGAGAGGGCCTGGCACCCATAAATATGCTCTTTAAAAGCCTGCTTGAATAGGCAAGTGGACCATTTCACTGCCTACCTCTTTAGAACAGGGGCTAAAATTGCATAGTCTGTGTTGAAAATATAAATTCCTGTAGAAAATTCAGAGTCTCAAATTTTCTTTTATTGCTATGATAGAACTGTGACTCCATGTAATTGGCTGTTTCAGCATCCCACTTGACTTCGTGATTATAGACCTAGACCAGAATGAACCACAGACTGAGGAAATATGTAAGCCTTTGCTCACTGATGGCTGGTTTGAAAAGTAGGTGTTTAACAAAGGCTGTTCTCAAGCCCGCAGCTTAGTCATAACAAGTGAACTTAATGTCATCCGTCTGCCTTGTCATTAAGGGTAAGTACTTACTACAGTTAAGCTCTGTGGGTTGAGACCCAAGCTTAAAGATAGGTATCTTCTATCAACTACAGGCATGCAGCTTCTGTGTTATCTCACTTCCTGAAGTTTTCAGAAGCTAGTTTATTTATTGCATTTTGCCTTATTTTTAATCCTAAAATAGGAGTGCTAATACATGTGGCCACAGTGGTTGACAGTAAAGGCCGGAACTTCAGTAGCCAGTCAAAGTTTTCTTGTTGTTTACTGGTAAAGAAAAGAGCACATGCTTCCATTGCATTAAAAGATTGACTGCTCCTTTCCTCTTTAAAGGAATAAAGTAAATTGTCATGGAATTAGCTGCCCTTTTTAAGACTCTTATGCAAATTGGCAGCACGGCTTAGCAGCTAGAGAGGAAGCTGATAACTGTGGCAAATGAGAAAGTGGGGGTGCGTTTGCTTATAGACACATAAGTGACAGAACCGAAAGGTCAAACATGAACTAATAGACTCCACAGAAAAGCAAGCAGGGTGTCTGAAGTCTGTACAGTGAGCAGAATGACATAGTGAGTCAGAATCTTTGAGAGGAAAATCAAAGTGGAGAAAAGGCCAAAGAAATATACCGTGGACTTAGAGGCAAAAAATGGGCATAGTAATAGTTTGTTCTGTGCTAATCAGAATATGAAGAACAGAAAATGAAGGCAGCAGGTGTGAAGCCATGTACCCATGATAACTTGGGTCATTCTCATTTTCTGACAAGCTCTCTGCCATGCTTAAATCTATAGCAATGACTCCCTGTCATATGAGTTTGTGGTTTTGTTTTTGCCTTGATAATTCACATATCTGTCTTTTGACGAACAGCTTAGCTGTACTTCTGGAATGTAGATCTCATTTTGGAGAACAATGATACATTTTTAAGTAAAAAGGCACAAACAAATCACAGCTTTGCTGACTCTCAGAGTCCTTGGCTCATTTTTCATTTGTTTCAATTATAGAACCTAATTAAACAATAATTCTTGCACATTTCATTGGAAGAAAGATCGTGCAGCATATGCCAAGGTTAATTATTGGGCAATTGAGTCTAACAACGAAGGAAGGATGTTGTAATTAGGTTCCTATGCAGAGAATAGTGTGAACTTGCACTTTTTGTGATGTGTAAAGTCACATCAGAAATGCATTGTCTACAAGTGATCAGCAGGGTGCCCAGCTCAGCCTTCAGTGTTTGTGGCCAGCTTCTGTGCACTGTGTTGCTCTCTAGGGAGGAAGCTTTACTGCCCTTTCTGGGTGCTGGGCTGATGTCTGCTCTCATTTTCAGATGCACAGCCAGCTCTACAAGAACTACAATGAAGCCTGCATTTGGAATCAAATGCATTGGGCTTAGTTTGTAGCTTTAGATCTTCTTGACCTTGTTGACTATAGAATAGAAAAGTTGGATTTAGTGATTTTTAAATATTTTTTTTTTTACTGAATTGTACATCTTTTCCAAATTCTATCATTTCTTCTTTTAAAATTCTCTTATCTCGCATATTTATTATTTTTTGATTTTTTATTGCATATCTTCTTTATTTACATTTCAAATGTTATGCCCTTTCCCCCCTTCCGCCCCCCCGTCCCCGTCCCAGGAATCCCCTATCCCATCCTCCCACCCCCTGCTTCTCTTAGGGTATTCTGCCACTCATCTACCCACCCACTCCCATCTCCCCACCATCAGTTTCCCTACACTGGGGCCTTCAGAGGACCAAGGACCTCTCCTCCCATTGATGCATGACAAGGCCATCCCCTGCTACATATGCAGCTGGAGCCATGCATACTTTTTGGTGATGGCTTAGTCCCTGGGAGCTTTGGGGGACTGGTTGGTTGATATTGTTGTTCTTCCTGTGGGGTTGCAGTTCCCTTCAACTCCTTTGGTCCTTTCTCTAACTCCTCTATTAGGGACACCAAGCTCAGTTCATTGGTTGGCTGCAAGCATCTATCTCTACATTTGTAAGGCTCTGGCAAGGCCTCTCAGGAGATAGGCATATCAGGCTTCTTTTAGCATGCACTTCTTGGCATCCACAATAGTGTCTGGGTTTGGTAACTGTATATGGGATAAATCCCCATGTGGGAGAGTCTATGGATGGCCGATCCTTCAGTGTGTGCTCTACACTTTATCTCCATATTTTCCCCTGTGAGTATTTTGTTCTCCTTCTAAGAAGGGCCAAAGTATCCACACTTTGGTCTTCCTTCTTCTGAGCTTCATGCAGTCTGTGACTTGTGACTTGGTTATTTGGAGCTTTTGGGCTAATATCCACTTATGATTGAGTGCATACCATGGGTATTTTTTTGCGATTGGGTTACCTAACTCAGGATATCTTCTAGTTCTATCCATTTGCCTAAGAATTTCATGAATTCATCATTTTAAATAGCTGAGTAGTACTCCACTGTGTAAATGTACCACATATTCTCTGTTCATTCCCCTGTTGAGGGACATCTGGGTTCTTTCTAGCTTCTGGCTATTATAAATGAGGCGGCTATGAACATAGTGGAGCTTGTGTCCTTATTACATGTTGGAGCATCTTCTGTGTAAATGCCCAGGAGTGGTATAGCTGGGTCCTCAGGTAGTACTATGTGCAATTTTTTTGAGGAACCACCAGACTGATTTCCAGAGTGGTTGTACGAGCTTGCAATCCCACCAGCAGTGGAGGAGGGTTCCTCTTTCACCACATCCTTGCCAGCATCTGCTGTCACCTGAGTTTTTGATCTTAGCTATTCTGACTGGTGTGAGGTGTAATCTCAGAGTTGCTTTGAGTTGCATTTCCCTGATGACTAAGGATGTTGAACATTTTTAACAATTTTTTGTTGTATATTTTCTTCATTTACATTTCAAATCCTATCTCGAAAGTTCCCTATACCCTCCCTCTGCCCTGCTCCACAATCCACGTTGATGGATCTTCATATATTAAACCATCCCTGCATCCCTGGGATGAAGCCTATTTGATCATGATGGATGATCATTTGATGTGTTCTTGGATTTGGTTTGTGAGGATTTTATTGAGTATTTTTGCATCAATATTCATAAGGGAAATTGGTCTGAAGTTCTCTTTCTATTTTGGGTCTTTGTGTGGTTTAGGTATCAGAGTAATTGTGGCCTCATAGAATGAATTGGGTAGAGTACCTTCTGTTTCTATTTTGTGAAATAGTTTGAGGAGAATTGGAATTAGGTCTTTGAAGGTCTGATAGAACTCTGGACTATACCCATCTGGTCCTGGGCTTTTTTGGTTGGGAGACTATTAATGACTGCTTCTATTTCTTTAGGTGATATAGGTCTGTTTAGATCATTAATNTGATCCTGATTTAACTTTTGTACCTGGTATCTGTCTAGAAAATTGTCCATTTCGTCCAGGTTTTCCAGTTTTGTTAAATATAGGTTTTTGTAGTAGGATCTGATAATATTTTAGATTTCCCCAGGTTCTGTTTTTATGTTTCCCTTTTCATTTCTGATTTTGTAAATTAAAATACTGTTTCTGTGCCCTCTAGCTAGTCTGGCTAAGGGTTCATCTATCTTGTTGATTTTTTTAAAGAACCAGCTCCTGGTTTGGTTGATTCTTTGTATAGTTTTTGTTTGTTTGTTTGTTTCCACTTGGTTGATTTCAGCCCTGAGTTTGATTATTTCCTGCCATCTACTCCTTTTGTTCTAGAGCTTTCAGGTGTGCTGTCCAACTGCTTGTGTATGCTTTCTCCAGATTCTTTTTGGAGTATTCCCTTTTCTATCCTTTGAAGGGTTGGATTCGTCGAAAGATATTGTGTGAATTTGGTTTCTCCATCTATGGTAATTGAGAGTTTTGCTGGGTATAGTAGCCTGGAATGGCATTTGTGTTCTCTTAGTGTCTGTATCACTTCTGTCCAAGTTGTTCTGGCTTTCATAGTCTCTGGTGAGAAGCTTAGTGTAATTTTAATAGGTCTGCCTTTGTATGTTACTTGACCTTTTTCCCTTACTGCTTTTAATATTCTATCTTTATTTAATGCATTTGTTGTTCTAATTATTATGTGTCGTGAGGAAGTTCTTTTCTGGTCCAGTCTATTTGGAGTTCTGTAGTCTTCTTGTATGTTCATGGGCATCTCTTTTTTGAGGTTTGAGAACTTTTTTTCTATAATTTTGTTGATGATATTTACTGGCCCTTTAAGTTGGGAATCTTCAGTCTCTTATATGTCAATTATCCAAAAGTTTGGTCTTCTCATTGTGTCCTGGATTTCCTGGATNTTTTGTTTGTTTGTTTTGTTTTGTTTTTCGAGATAGGGTTTCTCTGTATAGCCCTGACTGTCCTGGAACTCACTTTGTAGACCAGGCTGGCCTCGAACTCAGAAATCCACCTGCCTCTGCCTCCCGAGTGCTGGGAT
>NC_034609.1:5867061-5878491 GCF_900095145.1 Mus pahari
TGTGTTGGGGTATTCAGGACTGACTGAGGTGGGAGTGCTAGGTTCTGATGATGGCGAGTGGTCTTGGTTTCTGGTAGTAGGATTCCTATGTTTGCCTTTTGCCATTTGGTGATCTCTGGAGTTAGTTGTTATAGTTGTCTCTGGTTGGAGCTTGTTCCTCCTGTCATTCTGTTAGCCTCTGTCAGCAGTCCTGGGAGTCCAGATCTCTCCTGATTCTAGCAGGGAATGTGCACAGAGGCCTGGTGTTCAGATCTGCCCCCTGGCTGAAGATGTAGGTCCANAACAGGGCCTGTCCCAGAAGATGTGTTGCCTCTGCAGTTTATTCACTCACCTGCACAGAATAGCCACCGAGGGACCCTGAACACAATATGACTCTCTCACCTGCTCTGGCAGACAGAGCCCTCACAGGTGGCTACCTTTCCTCTGGCGAGAAAGGTGCCCAAATTACTGGAGCCTGAAACAGGGTCTGTCCCAGAAGTTAGGTTGCTTCTGTCTGTCCCAAAGCTGTGTAGCTTCTGTGGTCCACACTCTTGCCAGCGCAGATTGGAGCCTAGGTGAACCGGAGCAAAGATGGCTCTCCTGCCAGCTCAGGCCTTGAGATCCCTCCCTGGCAGACACCCCTCCACGGGTGGGAAAGGTGCCGGATGACTGGAGCCAGATAAGGAGTCTGTCCCAGCAGCTGTGTCTGCAGGCTGCCCTCTCCCTGGCAGTGCACTGGAGCAATGATGGCCCTCCTACTGGTTCAGGCCCTGAGACTGCTCCCCTCAATGGGACCTTCTTAACTCCAACCTTGAGTTGTTCCCTGCATTTCTTTAAAGAATTTATTTGTGTCCTGCCTGAAGTCTTCTATCATCGTCAGGAGAAGTGATTTTTAGATCAGAGTCTTGCTTTTCTGGTGTGGTGGTGTATCCAGGACTTGTTATGGTGGGAGAATTGGGTTCTGTTGATATCAACTAACCTTGGTTTCTGTTGCTTATGTTCTTATGCTTGCCTCCTGCCATCTGATTATCTCTAGTGATACCTGCCCTGAATATCTGATTGGAGCCTGTCCTTCTTGTAGTCCTGGTTGTGTCAGAACTCTTCATAGTCCAGCTTTCTCTGTGATCCTGTGATTCTGGGATCTTGTGATCCTGAGATTCTAGGTGTGTCAGAGTTCCTGAGAGTCCAGCTGCCTCTAAGACCCTGAGATCCTCTTGTTACCATGCTTCTGGCATCCTAGTATCCTAGGATCCTGGGATTCTGGCTGTGTTAGAGCACTGGGGATTTGACCCTCCTCTGAGTGCTGTGGGACTGGCTGCCCAGTTTGTGGCCAAGGTCAATTGGCAATGACTGGAAGGAACCAGAGCCACTGGTCGGGCGGGGTTCCTGCATCCCTGGATCCTGCTTATCCCAATTACTCCTGGTGGTGTTGGAACAGATGTTGTGTCCTCTCATCCCTGATCCTAAGATCATGGGCATTGATTGATTCAGCCTAAATGCCTAACAGTGACAAGATGGAACCTGAAGAGACCACCTCCAGTAGAGCGCCTGGGAGTAGAGACTCCTCTGGGTGCTGTGGGACTGGCTGCAGAGTTTGTGCCCAAGGCAAACTGGCACAGACTAATTCTATTATTTCTAATGTTTCTTTCAAATTCTTCCTTTTGTTACTTTTAAATTTTGTTCTGGATGGTTTTGTCAACTTGACATAAGATAACATCACCTAAGAAAATGCGCCATTAAGATCAGGTGGAAGACAAGCCCATAGGGCATTTTCTTTCCTTTCCTTTTTATTTTTCTTAGCATTTTAAAATTTAAAATTATTAATTATTTTATTGATTTACATCGAAAATCTCTCAGTCTCCCCTACCAGAGTTCTTTATCCCATCCCCTTCTTGTTTGCCTCTGAAAGGGTGCTCCCTCCACCCCAGGCTTCTCCTTTCCCTGGAACCTCAAGTGTCTACAAGATTAGGTGTATCCTCTTTCATTGAAGCCAATTAAGGTAGTCCTCTGCTATGTATGTGACAGGGCCCAAGGATGCTCTTTTGTTTGTGACTTAGTCTCTGGGAGTTCCCAGGGGTCCATGTTAGTTGACATTGCTGGTCTTCCTATGGGGTTGCCATCCTCTTCAGCTCCTTCAATCCTTCCCCTAATTCTTCCATAGGGGTCCCTGACCTCAGTCAATGGTTGGCTGTAAGTATCTGCAACTGTCTCAATCAGCTCCTGGTAGAGTCTCTCAGAGAACAGCCATGTTAGGCTCCTGTCTGAAAGTACAACATAGCATCAGTAAAAGTGACAGGGTTTGGTGCCTATCCATGGCATAGATCCCAAGTTATGTCAGTCACTGGATGACCTTTCCTTCAGTCTCTGCTACATTTTTGTCACTGCATTTCTGGTAGACAGAAACAATTCTGGGTCAAAAAGTTTGAAGGTGTGCTGGTGACCCCATCTATCCATTGGAGGCCCTGTCTATCTACTGGAGGTGGTCTTTTCAGGCTCCATCTTGTCAGTGTTAGGCATTTAGGCTAAATCAATCCCCACTGAGTCCTGGGAGCCTCTCAAATCTCAGGTTTCTGGCACTTTCTAGAGGTTCCCCCTCTCCCCACCCCCAGAATCTGAATATTTCTGTTCATTCTTCTGTTCCTTTTGACTTCTCTCCTGTCTTCACCTATACCTGATCCTGTCTCCTCCACCTATCTCCCACCAAGGTCCCTCCCTCCATCTCCCCTGATTATTTTGTTCCTCCTTCTAAGTGCGATTGAGGCATCCTCACTTGGGCCTTCCTTCTTGTTCAACTTTGTACAGTCCTTGAGTTGTATCATGGGTATTCTGTACTTTGGCTAATATCCACTTATCAGGGATAAGTGTTTGTTCTTTTAGGTCTAGTTACCTCACTCAGGGTGATTTTCTAGTTCCATCTATTTGCTTGCAAAATTCATGATATCCTCCTTTTCAATAGCTGAATAGTATTCCATTGAGTAAATGAATGACATTTTCTGTATCCTTTCTTTGGTTGAGGGACACCTGGGTTATTTCCAGTTTCTGGCTATTACAAATGAGGCTGAGCATGTGTACTTCTGGTATGGTTGGGCATTTTTTGAGTATATGCCTAAGAGTGGTATAGCTGGGTTAGAACTACTTCCAATTTTTTGAAGAACAGTCAGATTGATTTCTAGAGTAGTTGTACCATTTTGCAATTCCATCAGTAATGGAGGAGTGTTCATCTTTCTCCACATCCTTGCCTACATGCACTGTCATTTGAGTTTCTGATCTTAGCCATTCTGTTTGGTGTAAGGTAAAAATCTCAGGGTCCCTTTGATTTACATTTCCCTGATGACTAAGGATGTTGAAAATTTCTTTAGTGCTTCTCAACCATTCAAAAATCATCTGTGGAGAACTCTGTTTAGCTCTGTATCTCATTTTTAAGTTGTGTTATTGGTTTTCTGGAATCTAAGTTCTTGAATTCTTTATATATTTGGAATATTAACCCTCTATCAGATGTAGGGTTAGTGAAGATCTTTTCCCAATCTGAAGCTTGCCATTTTGTCCTATTGCCTGTGCCCTTTGCCTTACAGAAGCTTTTCAGTTTCATGAGGTCCCAGTTATCAATTGTTGATCTTAAAGCCTGAGCTACTGTTGTTCTCTTTAGGAAATTTCTCCCTGTGCCAATGAATTTGAGGCTCTTTCCCACTTTCTCTTTTATTAGATTCAGTGTATCTGATTGTATGTTGAAGTCCTTTGATCCAGTTGCACTTGAGCTTTGTGGAAGGTGATAAATGTTCTGCATTCTTCTACATGCAGATTGCCAGTTAAACTAGCACCATTTGTTGAAGATGCTTTCTTTTTTTTCACTGTATGGTTTTCGCTTCCTTGTCAAAGATGAAGTGTCCATAGGTGTGTGGGTTTATTTCTGGGTCATCAGTTTTCTTCCATTGATTGACTTGTCTGTCTCTGTACCAATACCATGCAGTTATTTATGACTATTGCTGTGTAGTACAGCTTGAGGTCAGTGGTGGTGATTCTTCCAGAAGTTCTTTTATTGTTGAGAATATGTTCTCTATCTTGGGTTTTTTGTTTTTCTATATGAAGTTGAGACTTGTTCTTTCCAGGTCTTTGAAGAATTGTGTTGGAATTTTGATGGGGATTGCATTAAATCTATAGATTGCTTTTGGTAAGATGGCTACACTTTCACTATGCTAATTTTACCTATCCAGGAGCATAGGGGTATTTTTCCATCTTTTCAGGTCCTCTTTGATTTCTTTCTTTAGGGACTTGAGGTTCTTATCATACAGATCTTTCACTTACTTGGTTAGAGTTACATCAAGATATTTTATATTATTTGTGGCTATTGTGAGGAGTGTTGTTTCCTTAATTTCTTTTCTTTTTTTCAGCCCATTTATCATTTGTATAAAGGAAGGCTACTGATTTGTTTGAGGTAATTTTATATCCCTCCACTTTGCTGAAGTTAGCTAGCAGCCGTAGGAGTTCTCTGGTGGAATTTTGTGGTTCACTTAAGTACACTATCATATCATCAGAGAATAGTGATACTTTGACTACTTCCTTTCCAATTTGTATCCCTATGATCTCCTTTAGTTATTTTATTGCTCTTGCTACAACTTTAAGTACTATATTGAGTTGATAAGGAGAGAGTGAGCAGCCTTATCTTGTCCCTGACTTTAGTGGGATTGCTTCAAGGTTCTCTCGATTTAACTTGATGTTGACTGTTGGTTTGATGTATATTACTTTTATTATGTTTAGGTATGTGCCATGAATTCCTGATCTCTCCAAGACTTTTAACATGAAGGAATGTTAGGTTTTGTTAAAGGATTTTTTTTAGCATGTAATGATATGATCATGTGATTTTTTTTTCTTTGAGTACTTTTACATAGTGGATTACATTAATGGATTTTCATATATTAAACCATCCCTGATTCCTGGGATGAAACCTATTGATCATGGTGAATGATGATTTTGATGTGTTCTTGAATTTGGTTTGCAAGAGTTTTATTGAGTATTTTTGTTTTGATATTCCTAAATGAAATTGGTCTGATGTTCTCTTTTTTTTTGGGGGGGGGGTGTCCTTGTGTGGTTTAGGTATCAGAGTAACTGTGGCTTCGTAGAATGGATTAGGCAGTGTTCCTTCTGTTTCTGTTTTGAGGAGTATTTGTATTAGGTCTATTTTGAAGGTCTTTTAGAGTTCATCACTAAAATCATCTTGCCCTGGGCTGATTTTTTAATTGGAAGGTTTTTAAATGAGCACTTCTATTTCTTTAAGGGTTATGTCACTATTTACATAGTCTACCTGATCTTGATTTTAACTTTGGTTTGTGGTATCTATCTAGAAAACCATCCATTTCATGTTGAGTATCCAGTTTTGTTGAGTATAGACTTTTATAGTAAGTTCTGGCTCTTTTTTTTTTTTTAAATTTCCTCAGTTACTATTGTTATGTCTACCTTTTCAGTTCTCATTTTGTTAATTTGGATACTGTCTTTGTGCCTTTTAGTTAGTTTGGCTGAGGGTTTATCTATCTTGTTGATTTTCTCAAAGAACCAGCTCTTGGTTTTATTGATTCTTTGTATTGTCCTCTTTGCTTCTAGCCTATTTCCTGTCATCTATTCCTCTTGTGTTTGTTTATTTTTGTTCTAGAGCTTTCAGTTTTGCTGTTAAGTTGCTGGTACAGGATCTCTTCAATTTTTTTTTTTTTAATGAAGGCACCTAGTGCTATGAATTTTCTCCTTAACAATGCTTTTGTTGCGGCTCATAAATCTGTGTATGTTGTACCTTCATAGCCATTCAATTCTATAACATCTTTAATCTCATTCTTTATTTCTTCCCTGACCAAATTATCATTGAGTAGAGAGTTGTTTAGTTTTCGTGAGTATGTGGACTTTCTGTTGTTGTTTTGTAGTTGTTGTTATTGAAGTCCAGTCTTAGTCCATGGTAATCCGATAGAATGCATGGGATTATTTTAATCTTCTTTTATCTGTTGAAGCTTGTTTTGTGTCTGATTTTGTGGTCTATTTTGGAGAAGGTTCCATGAGGTGCAAAGAAGAGATATATCCTTTTGTTTGGGTGTGTGTGTGTGAAATGTTCTGTAGGTGTCTGCTAAATCCATTTGGTTCATAAATTCTGTTAGTTTCTCTGTGTCTCTGTTTAGTTTCTGTTTCAATGACTTGTCAGTTGGTGAAAGTGGGGTATTGAAGTCCCCAACTATTATTGTGTGAGGTTTAATGCATGTTTTGAGGTTTAGTAAAGTTCCCTTGAATGTGGGTGCCCTTACATTTGGAGCACAGATGTTCAGAAGTGAGAATTCATCTCCGTAGTTTTTTCTTTGATGAGTATGAAGTGTCCTTTCCCATGTCTTTTGATTACTTGAGGTTGAAAATCTATTTTTATTGCATATTAGAATAGCTATTCAGCTTGTTTCTTTGGACCGTTTGCTTGGACAACTTTTTTCTAGCTCTTTACTCTGAGGTAGTGTTTGTCTTTGTTGCTGAGGTGTGTTTCTTGAATGCAGCAAAATGCTGGATCCTATTTGCCCATCTAGTTTGTTAGCTTGTGTCTTTTTATTGGGGAATTGGGTCCATTGATATTAAGAGATATTAGAAGTGGTATTATGTGCAAGTGATTCTGTTCTTTTGTGTTTGTTGTTAAATGTTTAATTTCTTGTGCTTTCTTGGGTATAGTTACCCTTGTTTGTTGGAAATTTCCTCCTAGTATTAGTAGAAAGATAGTGTTTAAATTTGATTTCATCATGGAATATCTTGGTTTCTCCATCTATGGTGATTAAGGGTTCTGCTGGGTAACCTGACCTGGCATCTGTGGTCTCTTAGGGTCTGCCTGACATCTGTCCAGAATTGGCTTTTAGAGTCTCTGTTGAGAAGTCTGATGTAATTCTGATAGGTATGCCTTTACATGTTACTTGGACTTTTTCCCTTACAGCTTTTAATATTCTTTCTTTGTTCTGTGTTTGGTTTGATTATTATTTGGCAGGAGTATTATCTTTTCTGGTACTGTTCTGTAGGCTTCTTGACCATTTATGGCCATTTCTTTCTTTAGGTTAGGGAATTTTTCTTCTAGGATTTTGTTGAAGATATTTTCTGGCCCTTTGAACTGAGACTCTTCATCCTCCTCTATTCCTATTATTCTTAGGGATGATCTTTTCATTGTGTCCCAAATTTCCTGGAAGTTTTGGGTTAGGATTTTTTTACACTTTGCATTTTCCTGGACCGATGTGTCAATATCTTCTAAGCTATTTTCTATGCCTGAGATTCTCTCTTTTATCTCTTGTATTCTGTTGGTGATGCTTGCATCTGTAGCTCTTGATCTCTTTCCTAGGTTTTCTAACTCCACAGTTGTCTCTATTTGTGATTGCTTTATTTTTTTCTATCTCCAGTTTTCGGTCTTGGACCATTTTGTTCAATTCATTCACCTGTTTCATTGTATTTTTCTGCATTTCTTAAGGAATTTATTTGTTTCCTCTTGAAGGGCTTCTACCTGTTTGCCTGTGTTTCTTTTCATTTTTTTTCAATGCAGAAGCAAGAGGTTTATTTTCTGACCCATTGGAGTTGACCTTCAATTAGTCCCTCACGGAGAGTTACTAAGAAGGTGACCCCAAATGGTTATTAAAAGGAGTTTTTATACTTTTTAGGGCCACAGGTTATATCAGCAAGGTTAGAGTTCAAATTTTTTGGCTAAGCATATTGTCCTTTAAATCTATTGGCTAGCAAGCATGAAATGCATTGAACTCTACCAGAACTTTCCAGAGAGGCAGGTAACTATCAGTCAGTACATTCTGAGAATTTTATACTCAAGAATGTTCCTGTGGGTGGAAAATGGAACTTGGCCTAGCCTTGACTCCAGGTGGGAGGGGGAAGCTGTAAGGAGGGTTTGGGACTGGAAAATCCCCCAGGAACCCTCATTCCCCCCCTTTTCTTGTATAAGCTCCAATCCTGGAGCTATGCTCATCAGTCTTGGGTAAGTAACTCATATTCTTCAGATCCTGTCCTCAGCATCTAATATTGTTGGGGCAAGACCATCAGCTCCACTGCTCATATTCTCTCTTTCATGAAGGCTATAAGCTTGTTCAGTATGCAGGATCCAAAGGTCATCAACAGCAGGAGAACAATTAAGGGTCCTAACAAGTTGGATATGAGGGTGGTTAACCAAGGGGAAGAATTAAACCAAGACTGGAACCTGCCCTGACTCTGTTCTGCTTGTCTAGCCCTTTTCTCACCTTGGCTATTGAACCTCTAACTATCCCTAGAATGGTCTCCTGTATGTGCGTCCCAATGTTTCACACCCTCATGTAGCACAGAATAAAAGTGGTCCCCCCCCCCAACACTGATGGGCCTGCTGCTGGCTTCTCCCATCTCAGGGGCACACATGTATAGGAGTTTCTCACAGGACACTCCTCAACTTCAAGTGTCCACACCCTAAGCACCACTCTCCAAGGTGGCTTTTGGGACATCATTTAGATTTACAGTCCCTCATCCCCCACATTTGGGTAATCCCTTCCCTTGTGTCTCTAGGGTGGGGATATTCCAGGGATCAAGTCCTGCCACTAACAGAGATCAAAGACAAGGTCCCACCACCAGATGTAAGGCAGGTGTTCCTCTGTAGTGGACCAAGCTTCATCCCCAGTGGCTGACAGTACTTGCCAAATCACTTTGGTAGGGTTGTGGAGGTTGTGGAGGGTGCTGGAAGATACACCACAGCCATCTCATGTTCTCTTTGGTCTTGCAGTAGGGGGTTGCTCGGGTGTTTGGCTGCTATCCAGTTGTCATCAGGCACAGGTGTTAGTCTGACATGAGTTACATGAACCTAGGCAGTTACTCCATTCACTTTAACAGAGGTCAGGCTGGTCACCAGGAATGGCCCTTTTCACTTTGCTTCTAAGTTTTCAGCATGATGTCTCTTAACATATAGCCAACTTCTAACTTGGTACTCCTGTGGAACCTCTTGGGTACCTGTATCATACAGGGCATTAAGTGTAGGCCACAATTCCTGGTGGCTGATCTGGAAAGCTTGTGATCAAGCCATAAGATCCTTGTCAGCCTGAGAAGTCACTGGGGATGGGAGTGGGGTGGGATTAAGGGCAGGGGCCAATGGAGTGGGGGTCCCATACAGGATCTCAAAAGGGATCAAGTTAAAATGGTAGGGGGTGTTCCAGGCTCAGAACAGGGCCAGGGGAAGGAGCACCACCTAGTCAGTGCCAGTCTCCAAGGTCTGTTGTGGTAAATCTCCAACCCAAATATGCCCCAGCAATGAAAACACAACTCAATTAATATGAATACATGCTGTGCACCTAGGTTGGACAGATTTACCACTACACTATTCCCTTGTACATCTATGAGACCCTTAGAACTTGTGGTTTCTCCAGGCCATGTGCTTCTGCTCTGCTTTTCTTCCTCCTCCTCCTCTGTGTCCTCTTCCTCTTCCATTTTCTCCTTCTTCTCTCTACCTTCTACTCCACCTTCCCTTATATATGCCCAATCATCAGCTCTCCTTTATTTTACAAATTAAGGTGGGAAGCAGGCTTACAGGAAATCACCTGAGTGCTGACTCATTCCTTGTTCACAACCACTGACAGGAGAACTGAATTAACATTAAATATAATTAGCTCTAGGTCTATCCATAACATTTCCCCCTTTCTGTCCAATTAAAAGACTATTTTATCTCAGATATAACTGAACATAACTATTATTATTTTGTAATTTATAAAGTACAAGGGACCTAACACCCAGTTCATCATCCTTGTTAATACATAAATAGAACCTCTGTCCTCTATCCTAACTTAAAAGACTACAGTTCTGCACCTGGCTATGTCTTGGCTTTAGATTGAATGCCATCTGAAAACCATCCTCTCAAAACTGTTCCTTTCTAAGTAAAAAGCCTGGGTTGTCTAGAAGACTATGTAGTTTTTCAGCCCTATCATAAATCCAAGAATAACTGGTATTAACTGAAAATATATAACACAGATAACACAGCTTCCAAAATTAGCCAACTTATAGAGACCACTGGTCCCTTACTTTAACATGTTTGACTTGGAGTATCAATCTTCGGCCTATTGGCCAGGGTCATCTGACAGACTTAGATAACAGGAATATTAAGGACTAGCCTACTCTGTCTTGGCAGAATCAAGCTGTCCTAACCTGTAATTGTATCCTTTCTTTGGACAGTATTATGTCTGTAGTTGAAATGAGGCAATTCTTGCCTAGTGGCAGTTTCACCACAACTGGAATAACTCAAAGATGCTCAGTTTCTTCTTTGAGTCCAAGACAGGGAAAGCTGTCAGGGGCAGACTGGTCTCAACAACAAGTGAATAAATAATAAGTAATAAATAATCATTAAATGTCACATTCTGTGGTTGTCTGACATTTTTGAAAACCAACTATGTGAAGTAATCTAGACTGTTGTCTGCTAACTACTCTCAGCCATTTCTAATTAAAATAACTGAAAACACCCTAACAGTAAACTCAGAGCCATGAATTTCCTATTTGGCCTTAACTCACAGGCTTGAACATCTCAGATCTGTTTCTAATAACAGCAATAGAAGGATGGAGTTTAAGCCCTGCACTTGAAGTTTTTAGTTTAGTATCAAAGACAACCTATAATAACTACCCCCAGTCCCAAAGCCTAGGGAACTGGAACAACGACTCTTCATAACTTCTTCAAGCTGAATATGGATGGGCATTGAGATATTTTGAAGGGATGGGGAAGGGTAGGAAAATGGGGGAGTTGTTTGGCCTTAATAAGGCCATAGCAAAGACTGTATTAGTCTCTGATGTCTGTGTCCTGACTGGATCCTGTTGAAAAACCAAGCCATCAGGAGTTCAGGCAGGTCAGTTCAGCATGTGTGATGATGAAATTCTCCAAGGCTGTATATTCTGTAATATATAAATCTCCAAACAAAATTTCAGTATCATCAAGATAAGCTTTTGGTTTGATTTTCTGGAATCTAGTTCTTCAGGGGGTCTCCCTCTATCAAATCTGGTCCATACAACTCTGGAAAATGTAAATACCTTAATCACCTTTTCCAAAAAACACAAAGACAAAAACCTTTTCCCCAAATCAGCATATCCTTCAGCTGGTAACCAGGAAAACCAGAGGAACAATAGAACAACCACAATACTCAAAATCACATGCATTTTAGCCTATTTAGGCCTTTCTAATTTGCCATGTCAGGATTTAAACCCAAAATTCCTGTGGAGCCCAGGATAGACAGAATATGAGTCTCCTGCAGACTTTATAATACCATTAAAACAATTTATTCACACTTTCCTTTCTTTTCCTTTCTTTTCCTTTCTTTTCCTTTCTTTTCCTTTCTTTTCCTTTCTTTTCCTTTCTTTTCCTTTCTTTTCCTTTCTTTTCCTTTCCTTTCCTTTCCTTTCCTTTCCTTTCCTTTCCTTTCCTTTCCTTTCCTTTCCTCTTTCCTCTTTCCTCTTTCTTTT
>NC_034609.1:5878741-5899814 GCF_900095145.1 Mus pahari
CCTCTCCTCTCCTCTCCTCTCCTCTCCTCTCCTCTCCTCTCCATTCTTTTCCTTTGCCCTTTTCCTTTCCTTTCCTTTTCTTTCTATACATGCTTACAAGAGGCAGTTTGTCAAAACAGGATTTAAATCCAAAATTCCAGAATCTCCTATAAGACTTATTAGAGCAATATATCTTTATTCTTTATACTATCTTTAAAGCAACTAATTTAAACTACTAGTATCTGCCTATAGGAAGCAGATAGTTTTTAATTGTTAAGCTCTCTGTCTGGAGCAGCCACCCTGTTATGCCACCTATCTGTTGTGCTCTCTATCAGGAGCCACAGACATTTATTTAATTAATACCTATTATAATATCTATCTGTTATGCTCTCTACCTGGAGCCACAGACTTCTATTAATTAATACCTGTTCATAGCAGTCGATTATTACTACTCTCTCTACTTGGAATCAGTGACTAATATTCCCTATCTAGTTCTGAACCACAGGTGAAATTTCCCATAATTATCAAAAGGTTATACTTCAGGGGGCGGTGAATTTTTATCTCAGATTAGTTGAATTCAAATTGATACATTGGGTTCCATTTTGTTACTGTAAATCTCCAACCCAAATATGCCCCGGCAATGAAAACACAACTTAATTAATATGAATACATGCTGTGCGCCTAGATTGGGCAGATTTATTGCTACACTACCATCTTCCACATCTATGAGACCCTTTAGAACTTGCAGTTTCTCCAGGCCATGTGCTTCTGCTCTGCTTTTCTCCTTCTTCTTCCTCCTTTGCATCCTCTCCCTCCTCCATTTTCTCCTTCTTCTCTCCTTCCACCTTCTGCTCCACCTTCCCTTTCATCTGCCCAATCATCAGCTCTCCTTTATTTTACAAATTAAGGTGGGAAGCCGGTTTACCTGAATGCTGACTCATTCCTTGTTCACAACCACTCACAGGAGAACTGAATTAACATCAAGTATGATTAGCCCACAGGTCTCTCTTAGGGTTCTCTTCATTCTTTCTACTTCCCTGAGTTCCAGGGACCCTATGCACAATGGAGCTTCCAATTAGTCCCCAATATCTCTATCAGTCTTTGACTTACCTTAGAGAGAAAAGCAGGACTGTTGACTGATCCAATTACCTTGTGCACTCTGAACCTTGGGAAAATTTCCTCTAATATCTTCTTGGCTACCACAGTAGCTGATTCCTGCTTAGTGGGGAAAACCTCAACCCATCCAGAGAAATTATCTACAAACACTAGAAGGTATTTATAACCATATTTCCCTGGCTTAACTTCTGTAAAATCAACCTGGTCTGGTCTACAATGTGAGTTCCAGGACAGCCAGGGCTACACAGAGAAACCCTGTCTTGAAAAACAAAAAACAAAACAAATCAAAACAAAACAAAAAACAAACAAACAAAAAAATTCAACCTCCCAGTAAACCCCAGGCTGCTCTCCCCTAGGTCTCTTACCCTGCATAAGCATTTACTTGCTGACATACCTTACACTGTTCTATGACATCCATTACATATACCTTACATCTCTTGACTGCTTGGATGAGCTTCTTATCCCCTAAATGGGTCCGTATATGAGGTCAAGTAAGTCCTCAGCTTGTTTTCTGGGGAGTATAGTTTTTCCTTCTTGTGTGGGCCATTGTCCTTCCTTCTCTGGGTAGTAGTCTGTAGGGTGCTAGCAATCTGAGTCCTTTCTTCTTCAGTATATTCTAAGAGAGGCCATCCCTTAGTCCAGTTCCATTTCCCAGCAGGTGTCTCTTGCAGGCCCGTAACCTGGATAGGCTTCTCCATAGTCACTTCTTGAGCCACTTGATCTGCCTTGTTATTGCCCCAGGCCACTGAGTCTCTTCCTTTCTGATGTCCTGGTCAATGACTAATACTCACAGTTGCTGGCTTCATCAGGGCATCCAAGAGATCCAAGATTCTGTGCTTGAAATTATTTCTTTTTCTTCTGATGTGAGCAGTCCTCTCTCTTGGTATACAGCCCCGTGGATGTGGGCTGTGGCAAAGGCATACCTACTATCCATGTAGATGTTAATTTTCTTGCTGGCCCCAAGTTCCAAGACCTTGGTGAGGGCAACTAGCTCTGCTTTCTGTGCCAATGTGCCAGGGTATCGAGGTTCCACCCAAATGACATTTGTGCCGTCCATCATGGAAGAACCTGCTCTGACCAGCATGGAGAAAACTGCTCCTGTCTGTAAAGCAGGCAACCTCAGATCCCAGCAGGGGTCAGTTGGAGAGGTCTTTCCTCCACCCATGGGCTCTCCTTTTGGGCCAGTTAGTTGTGGCCCTTGAGGCAGGAAGTATATCTGGAACTCCATCTTGAAGAATAAGTCTTGCCCCAAGGGAGGGTAGGGACAGTCTGGAATGGCTGTAAGTGAATGAGCTGCCTGGCCTATTCCCAGGTCCACTGTTTTCAGGTCCATGAATACATTTTGGTGCCAGTGGTGCTCCTTGGACCCCAGGTTTTTTCTTGGTCCACCAGCTTGGAGGAGGACTGAGTGCTGAGCCCCTGTTTCCACCAAGAAGTGGGCTATCTCTTCACTCTCAAAGTTATCATGGGTTTGGGGAGGGGGTCTGAACCTCATCTCCCCTAATCACTGTCTTCCCCCAGGACTAACACGTTCACAGTTTTGGGACACTTTTCCCAAGACCTGGGATTTCCTGCCCTCTGCTTCCGTTTGTTAGGGCACTCTTGCCCAATGGCCCCTCTCTTTTCAATATGTGCACTGGTTCTTTTCAAGAGGGTTTCTGTCTCTCTTTGGTTGGAGTCTCTCTTCTCTGCTTTCCCTAACTACTGTAGCCAAGATTCTTTTCTTGTCACTACTCTTTTTTTTCACCCCCTTTCATCTTCTTTCTTTCTTTCTCTGTTCCTTCACCTCTTTTCAGCAACCTGCACTAAATCCCTCAATTACTTATCCTATAGTCCCTCAAGCCTCTGAAGCTTTTTCCTGATATCTCTACTATCCTGGTCTATAAAAGCCATAGTCACAGTAGCTTTGTGCTCCTTGCTGCTGGAGTCATAGGGTGTATACTGATGGAATGTCTCCTTGAGTCACTCTAGAAAGGCAGAAGGTGACTCATCTGATCCCTGTCTAACCTCAAGTGCCTTGGTCAAATTTGTGGGTCATTTTGCAACCCTCTTGAGACCTGCCAATGGAGCCTGCCAGTGGACCTTCAGGTGCCCCTTACCTTCTGCCATATTAAAGTTCTAGTCAGGTCTAGTCAGGGGAAACCTGCTGTTGAAGACTGCCTGGTCAATCGATGGTATCCCTGTGTCTGAGGGGACATTCTTTCTCGATTCCTGCATTATCCTCTCTTGCTCTTCAGTCGTGAAGAGCACTCTTATGAGTTCTTGAATATCACCTCAGATAGGCTGTTGAGTAAATAAAACAGTTTCAAAGAGATTGATCAGCTCTTTGGGGTTATCTGAAAGGGGGAAGTGGGTGTTGGGCCTTCCAGTTGTACAAGACATCCAAAGAAAAGAGCCAATATTGTATAGCCTGATTGCCTTTATTTAGAAGCCCATATGCCCTCAGCAGGAGAGCCACCATAGTATAAGGGGAGGTGGCTCTCAGACTTTGGTTTCCCATGGTAGGACTGGTAAGTTGGCAGTCTCCTCCCACATCTCCCTCTGGTAAAGGGGGATTCAACAGCCCAGGTCCCTTATGGGCTGAGGATTCCGGGGCTGGAGCTTGCACTGGTGGGACCATGGGGGCAAGGGTAGGGGGATATGACGGAGGAGGGTCTTGGAGCAATAGGTCCACTGTTGAAGGGCCCTAGAGGATCGACTTCTTCTCAGGTCTGCTGGTGTCCAGAACCTGTGAGGTGGGTCTTGGGGAAAGAAAGGCCTTTTTCCATAAGGGGGCGGTCCTCCACCAGATTCTTCCAAGTAACTATATAGAATAAGGTCCTGAGGGATCTTGGCCTAAAAACTCTTTCCTCTATTGCTTTAATCACCTCAAAGTCTAAGGTCTCTGTGGGTAGCCACCCAATCCGAAGGTGGGCCATTTAGAGAAGCGGAGAGTAACTTGCCCTTCTTTACTACTACTGACAAGTTTTTTTTTTCTCTTTTTCTTTCCTCCAGTGGTTAACTAGGATGTTTAACAGGGTAGATTCAGTCTGTCCAATGTCCAAAAATGTTGTCAGTCCAAGTCAAAGAACACAGAACAAGATAACCAGCACCAACAAACACAGAGAAAGACAATCAACACACAGTTCACCCCTGCCACAGGCACGGAAACCAGGTTATAGCAAGACTTGGCTCTTGCTGATACTGAGTCTTGTCATTTCCAAAAGGAGTGTAAGTACTCTCAACTCCCTCTGGGGGTAGGAGTTGGGGTGGGGGCTGAAGCATCCTCCAGATTCCCCATGGTCATGGCATTAATGGCATGTCTGCCTGCGGCAATTGACTGCATCAGACCAGAGGCTTTCTGGCCGACACTGTGCTTGCAAGTCAAAAGTGAAAGCAGAAGACAGAAGAAGACAAAGAGATAAACACTTACTTAGGTACCAGTTTCCATTGCCAAGCTTGGTCTTTTTCCCTCCGATCAGCCTAATCAGTGGTCACTCAGGGGTCTCCTCAAATCCTGGACAAAGTCCCCAAATGTAAGATCCTGATGCTGGGTCAGTGGTACTTACTTTGAGATGCCCTGAGTGAGACACTGAGATGAAGACTGATGCAAAAGCAAGAGGTTTATTTTTAAGGCGAGTTACTAAGAAGCTTACCTTTCCTGTATTTTTAAAAAGAAATTCTTTATATCCCCCTTAAAACCCTCTATCATCTTCATGAGATGGAATTTTAGGTCAGAACCTTAACTCTTCAGGTGTGTTAGGGTATCTAGGGCTTGCTCTGGCATGAGAACTAGATTCTGATAGTGCCAAATTACATTGGTTTCTGTTGCTTATGTTCTTGTGGTTGCCTTTTTCCATCTGCTTATCTGTAGTGTTAACTAACCTGGGTGTCTCAGACTGGAGCAGGCCTTTTTGGATGCAGGCAGAACTGTGTGACCTGGGTTAGAATACACCTCCTGGGAGACATGCAGTGCTGTCTCTGGTTAGAGCAGACCTTCTATGTCCCTGGTTAGAGTAGGCCTCTTGTGGACCTGGTTAGGACAGACCTCCTACGTCAAGACAGGCAGGCTTTGGGGTCCAGGGACAGGTACTCTGATATGCCACCGATAGGTCATTTTCTTAATTTGTGACTGATGTAGAAGGACCCAGCCCACTGTGGGTGGGGCCACCCGGATCGATCGGTCCTGGGTTCTACAAGAAAGCAGCTCCAATGTAGTACTACTCAGCTATTAAAAATGATAAATTCGTGAAATACTTACGCAAATGGATAGAACTAAAAAATATCATCCTGAGTGAGGTAACCCAACTGCAAAAGAACACACATGCTATGCACTCATTGATAAGTGGATATTAGCCCAAAAGCTCCTAATAACCAAGATACAACCATATGAAGCTCAAGAAGAAGGAAGACCAAAGTGTGGGTACTTTGGTCCTTCTTAGAAGGAGAACAAAGTACTCACAGGAGCAAAGATGGAGATAAAGTATAGAGCAAAGATTGTTCCACCTGGAGATTCATCCCATAGGCAGTTACCAAACCCAGACACTGTTGTGGATGCCAAGAAGTGCATGCTGAAAGGAGCCTGATATACCTGTCTCCTGAGAGGACCTGCCAGAGCCTGACAAAACAGAGGAAGATGCTTGCAGCCAACCATTGGACCGAGTACAGAGTTCCCAATAGAGGAGTTAAAGAAAGGACTGAAGGAGCTAAATGGGCTTATAACCCCATGGGAAGAACAACATCAACCAACCAGACACTCCAGAGATCATAAAGATTAAACCACCAACCAAGGAGTACACATGGCTCCAGCTGCATATGTAGCAAAGGATGGCCTTGCCATGCATCAATGGGAGGAGAGGTCTTTGGTCCTATGAAGGCTCGATAGGTGCCCCAGTGTAGGGGAATCGAGGGTGGAGGTGGGAGTAGGTGGGTGGGTGGAGGAATACCCTCATAGAAGCAGGGGAGGGAGGATGGGATAGGGAGTTTCCGGGAGGGGGTGAAACCAGGAAAGGGGATAACATTTGAAATGTAAATAAAGAAAATATTCATTAAAAGAAAAAAGAAACATAAAAAAGAGAGAGAGAGAAGCAGGCTGGGCATGCTATGTGGAACAAGGCAGTAAGCAGCACTCCTCCATGGCTTCTGCCTCAGCTCCTGTCTCCAGGTTCCTGCCCTGTTTAAGTTCCTGTCCTGATTTCCTTTGGGGTGGGGAAGTGTAAACCAAATAAATCCTTTCCTCCCCAAGTTGCTTTTGGTCACAGCAATAGTAATCCCAACAAAGACAAAATTCGTGAAAGTACAATTCAATTTAAGTTTTAACCACTGGCCCTTTTCGATTTAGACAGATCCTGAATAGGGACACTACTTTACTCAGATCACTTAAGGGAAAAAGAGTTGATTACACTTTTTTTTTTTCTCTTGATTGCTTCAAGTTTATTTGTAAAAAAAAACAGCACAGGACACTCACTGGTCATCTGCACATAGTCTGCAGATAGGTGTGTCTCAGCAAGCCATCTGTCTTCACATTGGCAGGAGCCTTTTCTGTGGGGCCTTCACTGGGGCGAGGGCACCTTTATGGGGGGGCTAAGCAGTACAGAAGCCTGAGCCTTAACTGGAGCTACAGAGGCCTCTGCCTTGGTTCAGGCTTTGGTTGGCAGAGCCTATGACCCTTGGCCATGTAGCTTCAAATCTGCTTCTCAAGTTTGCAGTGAGTGATGAAAGCCAGACAGCTGAGTTTGTGGCTGGGGTCTTTGGTGCCTTGGGCTCTGGCTTTAGGCTTCGCAAGGGCCTTGATGGCCTCTGCACATGCACTAATTTCCTTTGTGTTGTTGGCATGCATCTTCTTCAGGCCTTTCTTGTTTTACTTCTTGACAAAATGAAAGCTCCTCAAGAACTTGGGGGTCACCCCCTTAAATATCTTATCTTTGTGATGGGGTTTCTGGGTGAGATTTCTGTGCCATTTACGTGACTGTTGTGTGTGGTGTGGTTCTTGGACTTGGCTAATGTCTGCACAGTAACCCGTGTATTGGTTCAACTTCTACTAATTAAATTCTCATACAATTTCAGTATTTCAATATGAACAGTGACTTATCAATATATAAACCATCCCCCTTGTGGTGTTGGCTGCTGAATGATGATTTTATGGACATCATCACCATCTTAGGAGCACCTCTTATGGCAAGATCATGATTTAGTTTGTGGATTATTTGGGAGCCAAAGAATCTGAACTTGAAGAGTAGAAGTGTGCTTCCCTTTGAAAAAGAACAGAAGAGATAGAGCAGAACAGGACAGCAGCCATGGCCACACACGGCCGCACACTGTACACAAGGTACACACAGCCATACATGATCACACCACACATGGCAGACTAGAGCTTGGTGTTTGAGCCTCTAAGACATTCAACTTTAATCATTTTGGCACAACTGAATTTCAACTGAGAAATCATCGTGAAATAGAAAAGTAATTAAAAACAGTTGTCCCAGCAATGGAAGACATCATGCACTGTTTTTTTTTTTTTTTTTTTTTTTTTCAAGAACATCTTATAAACACACATTTTACTAAATGACTACAGATGACTGTTGGAGATAGAAAGAAATGAATGTATTTATGTATTTCATGGATCAATGAGGAATTTGTGTTGTTTCACTTGATGGAAAATGAGAAAGTAGTAATTTAAGCAAGATGGAAATAAGTTCCTCTCTCTCTGGGAAAATCCTGAGGTGGACAGATGCTTGTGTAAATTAACTCTCTCTCTCTCTCTCTCTCTCTCCTCTCTCTCTCCTGTGTGTGTGTGTGTGTGTGTGTGTGTGTGTGCACATACACATATGTTCATGTATGTGTGATGCAGGTAAAACTGAAGAGATAAGAAAAAGCTTCCTCTATTGCTTACCATATTATTTTTCGAGTCTGGGTGTTTCATCGAACCAGACATGGTCTCTTTAAACCAGGTTCCTAGTTAGCACGCATCATGGATCTGCCTGTTTCTTCCCTGCAACGGTGAAATGACAAACACTTGCAGCCACGCCCAGCTTTTTACATGGGTTCTGGAGATTTGAACTCAGGCGCTCAGGCTTGCACAAGCAATGTTCTTACATACTCAGCCCTTTCCTTAGCCCTGTATTTTTCTTTAATAAGCTTAATCTGGATTTTGTACTGTCACATCCGTCATCCAATCTAAGATCATTTCATCTCCAGGACAGCTAATGCAGCTGAGCCCGTGTTATTTCTGTCCTAGATAACAAGGAGGAGGAGAGATAGCGAAGAGAGCTTTTTCCTTTTAGTGCATTTTCCTGAAGATGGAAACGCCATATTCCTTGCATTCCATAGACCAGGTCTTAGTAACTTGTCAATGAAGAATTACACTTAAGGATAGCGAATGTCATTATTTGGAGTAGGCATGTGCGCAACCGAAGTTAAAGGACAAGAGATGGATGGCAGAATGGAGAGATCATAGGTGATGCCTCTTACCAACTGGGATGCAAACCAGTAGCTACAAAATATGCTTCTCGCTGTCTGGGTGACCCATATTGTCCCTGAACCACACGGTCTATAGGCATTCATCCCTGTGGTTCAGTGTGTGAAGACTCACAAGTTCCCTCAACAATTGGAAAGAGAACACTGAATCCTCAGGTGCTGTGGAATATTTATCTTGTTGTTTGGAGTCTATTCATCCTACTATCATCGCTGTCATCTCCTTAACATTGCATAGGATAGAATCTTGCTTTGTTTCTGCCTTCCCAACATTTACCACCATTTTGGTTTATTAGTGCTGGAACTATACATTTTTTTTTGATGTACACTCTTTGAAGGTTGTTTTATATTGTACCCTTTATTGTTGTAAACAATAGATCATGCATTGTTTTAGATTATGTAAATTAAGTTTTAAGACAGTCCTGTTTTATTAACTCCTGCATCTATAACAAGCTTAATTGTATGTTATAGCTAAGTAGGTATGAATAAATATAATTTCATAAATAGCTCATTGATAACCTTCACCAAAGATTTGGTGTTATATATTATATCTCTGGTAAGTTTGTTGAATGCCTCTCTGTATTCTTTTGTTAATCTTGCTATGAATAATTTGAAGTCAAATTAATTTTCTCTTTTCAAACCGAGTTGAATTTTTTAATGTGTATTCCTAGAACACTATATATATGTATATATATGCACATATATATATCATGTACATGTACATATACATATACATATACATAATGTCAATGTATTGCTTCAGGATCTTGTCTGATTTTGTATTTGTCTCAGATTTTCTACTTTAAAATTTTGAAAAACTTCTATTCTATTTTATAGCTGAATTATAATAAACCTGGATCAATCTGATAGACATTCACTCTATGCTTTCAGCTTCTCCTTGAAATCTGTTAGCTATCCACACAGACATCAGAGTTAAACATGCAGTTAAATCTAAGGTCTGATTGGCAATGAACTTTTTTACTTATTTTGACTCCAACTACCTGTAACACTGTAACAGCTGCCCCCAACCCTGCATGTTCAACATGTGGAGCACGTTCTATGAATGCCGTCACATACACACAACAGGGACCACCGGCTCCATTGCCTCGGGAGGTGTGTCTCCTGCCACTTAGTGTGCAAACAGCTCATTCTGTGGTCTGTGTCATGACCTTTGAGACACAGAGAAGCTTTAAGATGAGAATTCTTGTTAATAGCACAGAGAAGTAAGCAACGAGGTTCTCCTGGATAACTAGAGGTCATGGCTGTATCAAGCAGGAATCTTCTTACTCAGATTTAATTCTGAGTGTCACAGTCTCTTGTGTCTTGATTTTGCCTTTGCTTTGTTCAGCAGTTACGTTGCTGATTTCATCTTCTCACTTCCCTCCATCCTGTTACACCTGCTCCCTGCAGAGGTGGCCTGGGGTTCCAGCCCCTTGTAGAGCTCTGCCCTTTCACCTCACCGCTCTGGGCTGCTGGTAGAGCTCAGAGGTGTGATTGTTTCCAGTGTCCCAAGTTTCAGCAGGGCTCACTGGTGCACCTGCGACTGGTGTGCTGCTTACTCTTGGGGGAGTTCTTTGGTGCTCACAGTTTTTGCAGAAGTCTTTCTTCTGTCCTTCCTTAATTTAGTCTTAAATGTGTTAATTATTTTAAGTAGCTTCTTGTTGTTTTTAAACATAACCCAACATTATTTATTATACTCTCTATCTTTACTTTTTGTTTCTCTAGGTTTCAGTTAGTAAAAGTGTAAAAGAAACACACTTCTTTGCATCGGTTCCAGTTCTGTTTTAGCCCTCTTGTACAAAGATCTGGACTATTGTCTTTCTTTCCATCTGAATTCTTTCGGCTCCTCCTCTACTTTGTAATCAGAGTAGGAAAGCCAGTGTGTGGTTTGGCCTGAGGTGAGCAGTAAATATTTGTGGTTTAGCAGTAAAGGACTTTGTACTTTGGGGTTGAAAAAGGGTAAGAAAAAATAAATAGCCCCAAATTCGCTGAGATCTTAATGCTTTTTGAATGCTGTCAGCTGAAGTAGGCTTTTCCCATCTTTAAATCTTGGTTCTGGTTGATTACTTTGCAATTCTATTGTTTCCTAAATAAGACAGAGATACTGGGAGCTACACAATGGACTCACAGTATCCCTTGCAAGACATTGAACTATGATTTATGGGGGAAATTTTAAATGAAAAAAGATTCATTTTAAGATTTCATTTTAAATGAAAAAAGTCCATCTAACTGCTCTGACATCATCATTCAGAAAGTATATGAAAGAGAGATGCCTAGCATCATTGTGAAACAGGTCTAATGTGGGTTTCTTTCTAAGTACAGTGGGACACATATTTTAGAAAATTACTTCATGGTTGAAAATCGTAGGCTGCATTCTAGAACAGAACCACATTTCATCCCAATTACATGGCGGATGGGCATTCAGAGCACCTAAGATCTAGCATAGGTGAAATAAAGGCCAACTCTGGGATTTTTAATAGTGACGTGATCAGAAGCTAAATACAGAAAAGATGGAGTTTGAAAACCGGGGTGTGAGCCAGAGAGCCGCTGCTACAACTAACATAAGAAATGACACGGACCAGGGTGGTGGCAGTGGAGGTGGAAAGAAACGGTGCCGTTAGCAATACACGTGTAAAACAGTATTTGCTGATAGGCCAGGTGAGATGTGTGAGGAGAGAGAAGGTAAAGATGAGACTAAGTTTTTGTTCTGATCATCTCCAAAAGGAAGTGTGTGGGACGATCTGGGGAGTAACAATGCTCCTGTGTGGACAGACTTTCCCTCGAGTACTTAACAGACACACAGAGAGGCTGAGTGGACATAGGGTTCTGAGGTGTTTTGGAGAAGTGTAGACTGGAAATATCATTTGGGAATCACTAGCATCTAGATGGTATTTAATGCTACAAGTCTGAGTGATGTCACAGCTCGGGATAAAGAGTTCAATGCTGTTGATAGGTATGGTGGCTAATATTATCATCTTGACAGGATCTGGAGTTATTGTTTTAGTTACTGTTCTTGAGGCTGGCCATGCTTTTGAAATCTCAAAGCCTACCTGCAGTGTCATATTTCTTCCAACAAGGTTATACTCCCAAATATTTCCACCAACTGGGGACCAGGGATTCAAACATTCGAGTCTATGGGAGTCGTTCCTGTTCAAGCCACCAGAGTCATCTGGGAGTCAAACCTGTGGGAACATCTGTGTGGGTTTGAAGTCTGGGTTAACTGAGGTGGGAAGGTGACAGCATTCCATGGACTGGATGGAGTTACAAATGAACAAGCTCATTAAGCACAAGCATTCACCTCTATTGGCTTGTCTGTGGACACAGTGTGTCTTAGTGACTCAATCTCCTGCCTCCAGGATTTCCCCATAGTGATAGATCACCTCCCCAAACTGTGAGCTGAGAGAAAACCTTCTTTCCTTCCTCAAGTTGATTTGTCAGTCATTTTGTCACAGCAGTGGGAAAATGATGAATGTGATGGGCATATAAGAACAACTTGAGAATTAAACATGAGGTTGGAGACCTCAGGCAGAACTGACTGGTGTGTGTGTGTGTGTGTGTGTGTGTGTGTGTGTAAGTGCACATGTGCATGTCAAGGACCATGCAGGAAGAACAACAAATAGCTTTAGAACTCATGGAATGGGTGTGTTTTGAAGGCATGGCCCCGAGGACTACATGTCCTGAGGACTTCATGCTGTTGTGGAGTCCTGCTCTGCTTGTTGTCCTCACATCCTTCTTGATCTAAGAATTGTATGAACACTTTATGGGACCTTCCAGTCCCTCACTGGGCAGTATTTCTGGCAATCACAAAAAGAGTGCTTGATCTCTTTCAGGCATTGCTGCTGGAGCAGATTAATGATTCAATCACCCTAGGAAAGAGCTTAGAGATGCATGTGGTCAGCAATGACCACCCCTCTTAGAAAGAATTTGGAAAAATAAAATAGTGAAGCTAGGCTGAGATGTTTTTACTATTGGCTCTGATGTAGAAAATCTTAGGAACAATTTGAAGCTCAGAAAGTACACTCTTATTAGTAAAGCTAGGGACCTTTTATGGTCAGGTAACAAGAGCAACGGAAGCACTGGCTGACGTGATTTACTGAGGCTGGATTGGTGATGATTGATTTCTTATACCTATTTTTGCCTTTATATTCTTCATATGCTTTAATACCAATTGTTGCTGAGTAGATACATTCTGAGGACTTAAAGTAGATATGACCATGGCTGATATTTTTATATAAAAGTTTAGATTTGTGGTTCTTTTAAGATTCTTACAAGATTCTTTTTAAGATAAATAATAAAATAATTGATCCTTTTTTTTGGAACCAAAAATTGCTGCCTGTCAGTAGAGAGGCTAGCTGATAAAACCACCCTGCTTGCTTACACCTATAACAAGTCTGTGGTTCTCGGGAATAATTTGTTTTCTTTATGCTTTTTTTTTTCACATAAAGGTATTGGGCAACATACTGTTTTTTCATAGGCTTTCACTAAAAGAGAAATAGAATGTAATCACATTGTAATTTTAAACTCCTTGAAAGATTTTTCTGGGATCTATAAGGTTTGGAAGAAAAAATAAAGTGTGTGTTTGAGTTTGTTCCATCCACCAACTGTGTGTATATGCACATGCACATACATATACATAAGTGTGTGTGTGTATGTGTGTGTGTGTGTGTGTGTGTGTGTGAAATGCTTGAATCCTGCCTGTTAGAGCTTTGCTCCATTCACTCAATATGTAAATATGTATATCCATCCATCTGTCCGTCTGTCCGTCCATCTGTCTGTCTGTCTGTTGTATTTGTTTGTATGAAGTTATTGGAACCTGCTTTTGCTTCAACCGCTCTGTGTGTATGTGCATTTGATTTCCCCCTCTTTTCTTTTTAATCCATGGCTGCCACAGGCAGCAGCCCCAATCAGCTGCTCTCAGGACTGACTGCCATCAGCCCCTCTTAGTGCTGACCCCCTTTAGCTGCGCTAGCACTGACCCCAATTGCTGATGCCACACCTCACTGCCAGGCCTGTGGTGCCAAGGCTGGCCTTTGACATCTTGTGTGTGTGTGTGTGTTTGTGAGTGTGTGTGTGCACATGCACGCGTGCATCTGTGTCGATGTGTTTTGAGACAAGGTCTTGCTGTGCAGCTAAGGCTGGCCTTGAATAGCCAAGCTCCTGCTGTAGCCTTCTAATAGTGAGGATTATAGATGTGCCACGGTGGTATCTATGCTTGTTTTTGTTGTTGTTGTTGGTTTTTTTTTTAATTTTTTTTTTTTTTTTTTTTTTTGCTTTTTAAACAAGTATTTTCTCTCTAAGGAATTTCATACACCACAGACAATTATCTTTCTTTCTCAACAGATTACTAATCACTTAGTGTAATAAACCTTTGCAAATATTTGTTGGCTGAGTAAATTCTCAAAAGACAACCTTCTTCCCTTCTACCCTTGTCTCCAAGATATTTCTGAGATCCTACATTATATTTTTATAGTAATGAGAATTCTCCTCCTGGATTTACCTCAGTCATCACCAAGTTTTAAGTTACCACAATGGACTAAACTCTGATCCTGGTTTTGAGATTTTTAAAATGAGATAAAATTGGAGTTTGTGATATTGAGGGAGCAAAGAAATACATGGATGATCGGGATGCCCTTGGATGAAGGTAATGGTGAATACAGGTGGGTCAGGCAGACCTGGGAGTGATGGCAAGGGGAATCTCTGAGTCTACATCTGCCAGTGTACTGAATACATATACAGATAAAGGTGTGGGGGAAGCAGTCACCACAACAGGGTGTGCCGGCTGTGTGGGCCTGGGCAGACACAACTGGAAATAGATGCATCTATTTCTCCTAGGATTCTTTGCTATGAGCCCACCCTACTGTACCTCGACTTCTGATCTACTCCAGCTGTATTTTGTTTAAAATCCTTATCCTGCTTCCTACTCCATCTCTGGTCCTGTTTGTGACTGGTGTTTCTTCTCAGCACAGCCCGCATGTGGTTTCCCATGTAGATGGTCATTTATTTAATTTAACCTTGAGTCTAAACTGTTTTTCTCCTATTTCTCCTTCACTCTGAGTAGGCTCTACATCCATCACCCACCCACTTCTTCCCTTCTTAGCAATTTTCCGAGAACTCCATTTTCCTGTACATAGAGGCCACACGAAGTTTCTGGAATTTGCTTTTTAGCCTCTCTGAACAGGTTCTGCGCCCACCCTGATCTTCTGCTCCAACATGCTGTCCCTTCTTCTGTAACCTACTGTGCAGTATAACATGCACATCTGCCCATTTGAAATGCAACATCAAGAAGGGCTGGGTATTTTCTCTTTAACCTTTCTGAACTTGTCCCTCTCTTCTCTTAAACTCACATTCTTAGTTGGTATTTTAAGTTCTAAGCAGTCTGAATGTAAAACAAAATGCTGAAGAATGGAAATATACTTGGCCTTGACATTTTAGCACATGCAGACATGTTTTTCTCAATAATATGCCTCACCGAACTTACCCATTTAGTCCTGAAATTGGATGTCTCAGGAGGGTCGAGGGATGGCTCAGTGGTTAAGAACCCTTGCTGTTCCTGTAGAGGGTCTGGGTTCAGTTCCCAGCTAAGAAACTAGCAGAATGGGCATTATTTCAAAAATTGTTAAACACAGAGGTTCAATTTCTAACCCAGATTTCCTGCTCCTGAGTCCTTAAAGATCTCAGTTGATTCATGTACAGGCTAAAATTTAAAAGCAGTGTTCTGCAATGCTGTCAGAAGTTGCCAGCTAGGCTCATGTATTTCTCCTTGCATAGATGAAAGAAACATGGCTGGTCTAACCTTGTTTTCTGCCTGGCTTTCTCTATTATGGTTGGTCTATTATCAAAGAAAAAAATTAATTGCTCCTAAATAGCTCTAATGTGGCCAGTGCTAGGTTAGTTATGGATTTAGACATTCTGTGGGAAGTTAGAGAGTTTACTAGTAAATGTAAGTAATGACAATTGATGTTATTACTGTTGCTGTGGCTGTTGTAATTGTTACTGAGCACACGAGGTCCACCCAAGATGTGGAGGTAATGAGTAACCTTGTTTATTCAGAGGTTGTAAGGATTTATTTTCCAATACAAGTGAGACACACAGAGACACTTTTCTTCAACCAGCTTCATGGGCCAGATACCTTTGCTCATTGCTTTTAAGACATGTAAAAGTGGTCACTTAGCTGATCCCACTGCTATAGAAGACTATACAGATCCTGCGAAAATACCAGCAGCTCAACTTCATAAAGTGAGCACTCCTCTTTATCCTGGATAAGGACCTTAAGAACATTTTTCAAAGTTATTCATGAAGAGAGTCCCTTACTGCAAGCATCTTTCATGTGAAGACACAGCAGTGATATGTGGTACCTGCGATGATTCAAGGAGGGGAGGGGTGTGCTACACTGGCTCACACCTGAGTGATGAACACAGGGAGCCAGGTGACTCTAGTTGAAGGGTGATTTGGTACTGTGATAAACTTTCTAGCTCATGAACATCAAAGGGCAAGTTTAACTGAGAAAGTCTTATTTTATGATCTGCCTTGAAGCTCCACATAGAAGGAAACCTCACATCATCCATCACAATGAATAGTGAAGCTCAGCAGAGAAAATGTTAGTGTGGAGTTTTGTGGGAGATTTCTCTCTGGTGTGAAAGATTGCTAAAAAGATTCTCCAGAGCTCTAAGATGACTTTGGTTATAGGAACAGCATTGAACAGAGTGCTCTTAGGAGCGTCTGAAATGTAGGCTCTATCCAAGAGCCATTAGTATGGGTTTGATTGCAAAAATGCTATGCTGATTTCAGTGGTTGTATGTTTCTGAGATCCTGAGGTTGTAATGTTCATTTTGCTTTATCCATACATAAAAATACAATTAAAATTTATTGGATAATAAATTCATAAGCAAGTGGCAACATCTAATATTATCTGTCAAGTAAAAAGAACCAGGCCAATTTTATCACATATTTTTGTGGCCTCCTTAGCATATTTCCTTGAAAACATATCAAACAAACATAAATGAGACATATTTACCAGGGAGGTACCACTGCATCTTCTTAGCAATCACAGCAGTTTGCACAGCTATTTTAACTTGTTTTGATGGATTAATTGGTACTTACAACAAAGATTTCTTGGATAGTTTAATATTTTGCAATGTGATCATGAGCAATATATGAAAAACATCTTTATGCCATGACAAAGGCTAGACATTAATGATGAACATAAGCGAGTGGAGATATTTCTGTCTTAGTTGTCTTTCATGTGTTTGCCAGAAATATTTCTACAGTCTTCTCAAAGAAATGGTACTGCTGACAGAATATTCTTATGAGGTCAAATTTCTTGTGTTCATACCTAGTACTTTATGTATTTGTCCAGCTTTGTAGTTGCTGATCTGTCAGAGTGACTCAAAAACACCTTGTTTTCCTTGTCTGTTTTTATTTTTCATTTTGGAGATAGGTTGCATGTAGCCTTGGTTAACCTCAAACTTAAACGCAGCTAAGGAGGACTCTTCAACTCTTCTGCTTTCCCTCCCAAATATTGGTATACAAGTGTGTATTACCCCAGCTTTGTCTGTTGTTATATTAATGACACAGCATAAAAATGACACACTATTGAAGCTTTAAAAGTGTTTACTTGCTAAAACTGGATAAAAAATTATCAGTGATAAGAGAAGAAAATTAAGGCCAAAAAATTAAGGCCAAACAAGAAAAAAGTAACAAAATGGAAAGATGTTCACTTTATAATTTCACTAAGATGCCATAGTACTAGCATAAGGATAGACATAGGAAGTGGATTCTGGAAGGAAATTCTTATGTTTTTGGTCAAATTAACATTTTCCAAAGGAATTATTATAATTCAGTAAAAGAGAGATACAGTCTCTTTTCAGCAGATAACTCTGAGACATGTGAAAATATAAACCAAACACAGACTAGATTCCCAACTGTAAGACTCTCAAAGTGAAGAGATAGAGGTAAGTTCAAAGACTTTTCAACAGATAATGCTTAGACATGTGAAATTATAGACCCAGACTGCCTCCTGCACAGATACTCAAAGTGAATCACAGACAGAGATGAGAAGTTCAAAGACTTTTGAAAGAAAATATAGGGGGAAATCATTAAGAGATTGGGGAAGGCAAAGATTTATTAGCTATGACAATAAAAAGCTTGATTTTTTCCATAGTATAAAAAATTAATAGATTGAAGCTCATCAAATTTCAATACATTTTATGCTTCCAGACTTACCATTATAATAATGAAAAAGTAAGCCAGAGAAAGGGAGAAAATGTTTGCAAATCACAGCTCTAATAAAGGGTGTGTATTTCATATATACATACTGTTCTTCCATTCCCCAAATAACGAAGTTAAGCAACCCAACAAAAATGGACAAAATATCTAGGCAGACACCTAATCCAAGAGGGTATATGAATGAGCGGTTAGCACATGGGATAGTGCTCAACATCTCTTGTCAGTAAGGAAATGGAAAATACACAGCATCCCATCCCACACCCAGTCATAAGGACTGACGGTAAATGTTAGCAAGGATTTGGCGAATCAGAAAACCTCTTGTATTTTTGACTGGACTATAAAATAGCATGATCAGTTGGAATGTTTTTAGTTACACATAATCATACACCCTAGCAATTCCAAACTTTCATATCTGCTCAAAATAAGTAGAAACACATACCCCAAGCCAAAATGCATATAAATACCCATTAGATTATAATTCATAATAGTCAAAAGATGTGCACACTCACAATAATCAAAACTGTCAGCAAACTTACATCTGCAGTGCGAAGTAGAACAATGGTTGCTGGAGGTGAGACACATCTCTTCATTTGCAAATGTTAATTTCAATGAGACATTACTCTAATTCAAGGCCTCTGGCTTCTGTTACACCATCAATACTGGATCCTCACTGGAACTCGTCTTAGATATCCTACTGTTGCCCTATGTCATGGAGATCCTGCAGCTTCGGATCTGTAGGACCAGACCCTTCACACAGTCCAGTAGGTCATACATGGGGTTGATACAGAGGGCCAACTCAAAGCCCTGGGTCTAAGCTGGTTAGCCCACCAGTTCTCCTGCATCCACACCACCAGGGAAACTCTCCAGCACAGCCCCGTGCCAGCTGTCCTGCTTTCCTGCTCTCAGGGTTGCCCACCTACACCCACACCATCAGAGCCAGCTCTACTGTGCCGACCAGTAGAGGTGTAGGGTCCACTCTGCTGAGTGTTGTAGCTGGTGAGGGGAAGGGGCAGGGACAGCTCTCCTGCTCTCATGACCTCAGGGCCAGTTCTCCTGCTCTCATGACCTCAGGGCCAGTTCTCCTGCCTGCCACACCATCACATGGCAGATGAGAAGCAGGGCCAGCCCTCACATACTCACACCCTCTAGGTCCACTCATAAGCAACTCCTACAACCAGGGCCAGCTTATTGTGCTTCCTAAGGTGAGTTCTGGGGTCCACTGTCCTGAGTACTGAAGCTGGTGAGGGGATGGGTCAGATCTCCTGTTTTCATGTCTTTGGGGCCAGCTCTTCCAAGTTGTCCAGGCAAGTGGTGGGAGCAGCTCGGCATAGCCATTAAGCATAAATATGGACCTAGTTGGCTGCCCAGACCAGGGAAGTCTGTGTGGCCTTTGGTGGTAACAGACTCCTGCTGCTGCAGGGCATGAACCAGACTTGGCCCTCTCTGGCATCACAGGCAAGGACCTCACCATTTTTTTAGACCACTTCACCAGTGACTCACATTAGGCTGTCCTTCACTACCCAGGAGTCTCTAGTTCTGCCTCTCTTTATTGTGTACCCCTCACTCTGCTTCTCTTTCATCTCTACCATTTACTTGCTCATCTTAGTGGCACCTGGAGCTTCTGGGTGTCTGGGGTGGTCTCAGGAGTACTCTGTCCTGACCATACTGGGTGGCACTGGGCTGGGGTTTGTCTCATATGTCATCTGCTTCCCTGGCCCCTGTCTGCAGGGGTAATCTTAGGGGTATTCTGCCTGTCTGCACTGTGTGTTACCAGGCTGGGGGCCATCTAGAGCATGATCTGTCTGTCTGGACACTTGGCAATGGGCTAGGGCCACTGAGAGAGTGAATACTTTTAAAATCATTGTGAAGAACCATATTTTCATTTGAAAGAACATTCTTTTATTTACATTTCTATTTTATTTGAGTGTTTTCTCTTTCCAGTTTTTAGATATAACATTGGTAAAATCTTTCCCGTTCTGTAGACTGTAACTTTGTTCAATTGATGGTGTCCTTTGCCTCACAGAAGCTTTTCAGTTTCATGAGAGACTATATATTGGTTGTTGAACTTAGTGCCTGTGCTAATCTGTGTTCTGTTTAGAAAATCTTCCATGTCAATGTATCTTTCATGTTTCCTTCTATCAGGTTCAGTGTATCTGGTTTTATGTTGAGGTCTTTGATCCTCTAGGACTTGAGCTTTGTTCAGGATGATAAATGTGAATCTATTTTCATTCTTCTACAGACAGACATGTAGTCTGACCAAAACCATTTGTTGAAGATACTTTTGTTTTTTTTCTAGTGTGCATTTCTGGTTTCTTTATCAAAAATGTTCATATATTTGTGGATCTATGTTTAAATCTTCAATTCGATTCCATTGATAAATTTGCCTTTTTAAAAAGGCTAACACTATGTGGTTTTTATATGATAGCTTTGTAATACAACTTGAAATCAGGAATAGAGATACCTCTAGCCTCGCATTTCTAGTGCTCTCAAGCAGACTGTTTTAGCTATTCTGAGTTTTATATTTTTTTCTATATGAAGGTGGAAAAAAATTTTTCAATGTCTGTAAACAATTTTGTTGGAATTTTAATGGGAATTTCATTGGATCTGTTGATTGCTTTTGGTAGGATGCTCACTTTTTACTATGTTAATTCTACAAATCCATGAGCATGGAAGAGCTTTCCATCTTCTGATATCTTCTTCAATTTCTTCAAAAAATTCAAGTTTTTGTCATATAAGAATTTCACCTGTTTGGTTAGAGTTATCCCAAGACAATTTTATTTTATTTGAGACTGTTATAAAATATGGTATTTTTCTCGCAAACCAAATCCAAGAACACATCAAAACAATCATCCATCATGACCAAGTAGGCTTCATCCCTGGGATGCAGGGATGGTTTAATATATGGAAATCCATCAATGTAATCCACTATATAAACAAACTCAAAGACAAAAACCACATGATCATCTCGTTAGATGCCGAGAAAGTATTTGACAAAATCCAACACCCCTTCATGATAAAAGTCTTGGAAAGATCAGGAATTCAAGGCCCCTACCTAAACATAATAAAAGCAATCTACAGAAAACCAGTAGCCAACATCAAAGTAAATGAAGAGAAAGTCGAAGCAATCCTACTAAAATCAAGGACTAGACAAGGCTGCCCCCTTTCTTCCTATCTATTTAATATAATACTTAAAGACCTAGCCAGAGCAATTAGACAACAAAAGGGGATACAAGTAGGAAAGGAAGAAGTCAAAATATCACTATTTGCAGATGATATTATTGTATATATAAGTGACCCTAAAAAG
>NC_034609.1:5902284-5924251 GCF_900095145.1 Mus pahari
TCTTGTGAGACTATGCCAGTGCCTGGCAAACACAGAAGTGGATGCTCACAGCCAGCTATTGGATGGAACACAGGGCCCCCAAAGGAGGAGCTAGAGAAAGTACCCAAGGAGCTGAAGGGGGCTGCAACCCTATAGGTGCAACAACAATATGAACTAGCCAGTACCCCGAGAGCTCATGTCTCTGCTGCATATGTAGCAGAAGATGGCCTAGTTGGCCATCATTCGGCAGAGAGGCCCCTTGGTCTTGCAAACATTATATGACCCAGCACAGGGGAATGCCAGGGCCAACAAGTGGGAGTGGGTCGGTAGGGGAGCAGGGGCGTGGGGAGGGTATTGGGAACTTTTGGGATAGCATTTAAATGTAAATAAAGAAAAATCTAATAAAAAAGAAATTCTAATAAAAATATTGTATTTTCCTGATTTCTTTTTCAATCAGTTTGTCATTTGTATGTAGGAGGGCTACTGATTTTTTTTTTAAATTCATCTTGTTGCTAAAGGTGTTTATTACCTGTAGAAATTCCCTGGTAGATGTTTTAGAGTAACTTACATATACATAAATCTTCTAGTTTGTTTATATGGCAGATTGTATTACTGATTTTCCTATGCTGAATCAGTCTGTGGGATGAAGCTTACTTGAGATTGGTGGATAATCTTTTTGATATGTTCTTGGATTCACTTTACAAGTATTTTATTGAGTATTTTTATATCTAAGTTCATAAGGGAAACTGGTCTGTAATCTTTCTTTGTTGAGTCTTCATGTGGTTTGGGTATCAGGGTAATTGTGGTCTCCAAAAAAGAATTGGGCAATATTTCTTGAGTTTTAATTTTGTGGAATAATCTGAGGAGTATAGGCATTAACTCTTCTTTGAAATTCTGGAAGAATTCTGAGCTAAAACCGTCTGGTCCTGAACTTGGTTTGGTTGGGAGACTTTTTGTTGTTGTTGTTTTGTTTTTTGTTTTGTCTTGTTTTTTTTTTTTTTTTCGAGACAGGGTTTCTCTGTATATCCCTGGCTGTCCTGGAACTCACTCTGTAGACCAGCTGGCCTCGAACTCAGAAATCTGCCTGCTTCTGCCTCCAGAGTGCTGGGATTAAAGGTGTGTGCCACCATGCCCGGCTGGTTGGGAGACTTTAATGACCGAATCTAATTCACTAGGGTTTATAGGAGTACTTAAATTGTTTATCTGATCTTGATTTAACTTTATTAGGTGGTACCTATTGAGAAAACTATCATTTTCTTCTAGATTTTTTAATTTGATAGAGTAAAGGTTTTTAACGTACATCCTTTAATGATTATCTGAATTCCCTCGGTGACTGTTGCTATGTCCCCTCTTTTTATTTCTGATTTTTAGTAATCTGGATATTCTCTGTCTGTCTGTTAGTTAGCTTGAATAAAGTTTTTTTGTATCTTGTATTTTCTTAAAGAACCAACTCCGTTCCACGGATTCTTTCTTTTACACTCTTTGTTTCTATTTCGTTGATTTCAGCCCTCTGATTTTTTTTTTTTCTTTTTTGAAGTCTACTGCTCTTCTCGGCTGTGCTCACTTGTTTTGTTGTTTTTATTCCAGAGCTTTCAAGTGCTGTTGAATTGCTAGAATGAGATCTCCCAAATTTACTTGTTTAGGCACTTAGTGCTGTAAACTTTTCTTATAGCACCACTTTCATGGTGTCCCATAAGTTTGTGTATGCTGTGTATTCATCTTAAATGAATTCTAGAAAGTCAGTTTTTTTTCTGATGTGACCCATTTTTCATTCAGTATAGAGCTGTTCAGTTTCCATGAGTTTGTAAGCTTTCTATAGTTTCTATTGTTGATATTTAGCTTTGATTCATTTTCTGATAGGATACAGGAAGTTATTTCAATTTTCTTGTATCTGTTGAGATTTGCTTTGTGTCTAAGTATATGGTCAGTTTTGGAGAAAGTAACATGAGGTGCAGAGAAAGTATATTCTTTTGGTTTTGTGTGGGATAGTCTATAAATATCTATTAGGTTTGATTGGTCTATTGTGGGTATCCCCTGCTCTCATGTATCATTTGTTCATATAGTCCATGAGAGCAGTGGGAACAGAGATGTTGAACAGGGGGTTCATAAGTCCTGTGAGTGCTTATGGTGAATAAACCACACCGGGACCCACAGAGAAGGCAGATCAACTTAGGGTGATTGAAGGCTCATACATCTTGGGTGGACTGGGGGCAGGGACATCCAGGATGGGCAAAGGTCATCATCTGGGGCTTAGAGTATATGGGATGCCTCATTAGCATGGGAAAACATTTCAGGAATCTCAGGTGTTAGCTGAACAGGTTTTGTCAGGAGGAAGGAAATTGGTCCTAATATACTAAATTGAGGCTACATGGCATTCCTCAGGTAGGAGTGAATATTGGGTCTTAGACTTCCCCAAAAGGTTAGAGAAGAAGAAAACCTGCAAAAGAATGGAGTCTCTCATATTATGCCAAGCCCAGAGGCTATCCTGTCGTGGTGGACTTCAACCTTAATTAGCAGAGTTTTCCCTCAGTCTATAACATCTATTAGCACTAGTATTTCTCTGTTTAGTTTTTGCCTGGATGACCTGTGCATTAGTGAGAGTAGAGTACAGAAGTCTCCCACCATCAGTGTGTGAGAGTCAATATGTAATTTATTCTGTAGTAGTGTTGCTTTTACAAATATTGTTATCTTTGTGTTTGGAGCATAGATGTTAAGAATTAAAATATCATCTTGGGGAATTTTTTTCTTTGATGAATATGAAGTGTCCTTCCCTATCTCTTTTGATTGATTTTGATTTGAAGTTTATTTTATTAGATATTAAAATGACTACAGCAGTTTGCTTCTGAGGTCCACTTGCATGGAATACCTTTTTCTAAGCCTTTACCCTCTTGTTTATACATGATGTTGAGGTATATTTACCGTATTCAGCAGAAGGATGGAACCGTTTTTGTTTTTGTTTTTGTTTTTGTTTTTGTTTTTGAAGTCATCTGTTAGACTGTGTCTTTTTACTGGGGAATTGAGACCATTGATATTGATAGATACTGATGATTAACTGTAGCTGACCTTTTTCTACTTTATGAGTTATTTTTTTCTTCCACCTTTCTCCACCCCTTTTCTTCCACCCTTTAAAACCCCTAATATTAGATAAGAGGAAAAAAAGGATAGAAAGGAAAGGAAAGGAAGTGATCCCTAAATAAAGGCCGGGGTCCGAAAGGGGGCAACACTATTGTCCTCCTGACTAGAGGTTTTGAGCTCCTTGTTGCAAGCTTGATCTTCCCAATCAGGATATCCAATTTATTCTTCTTGGTATTTCTTCTTTGCTCATGATTGCTCAACAAAGCACAATCAACAGCAACCAACAACTAACCCACAAAACCACAACACATCTATGGGGCTCTAGCATTTATACATCCTCTGAATGTTCCCAGAATTCTAAAAAATCACACAATCATAGAAACTATGAGCAGGTGGCAAAATCATGTCCCTGCAAGATCACGAGGCAAATCATAGTCACCTGCTGTGGACAATATGAAGAAGCCCCATATCCCACACCTAAAATTAAAATGAAAACATTTTGATAATATTTCTGTGTTTTTTTTAAAGAAGCCAAAATTCCAAAATTTTTACTAAAAACAATTGATCATTTATTCCGGTTATTTTCGTGTTTGTGGTGTTAGTAGAACTGTTGGTGGTTGTGTGTGTATGTGTTTCCCTTCTTTTGATTTCGCTGATGTGAGATCATTTATTTGTGTTTTTATAAGTGTAGTTAACCTCCTTAGGTTGGAGTTTTCCTTCTAGCACCTTCTATAGGTCTGGATTTGAAGATAAGTAGTATTTAAATTTGACTTTATCAGGGAATATCTTATTTTTCTCCATCTATGGTGATTGTAAGTTTTGCTGGGTATCATAGTCTTACCTGGCATCTGTGGTCTTTTAGAGCCTGCAGCATATTTGCCCAGGCCTTTCTAGATTTTAGAGTCATTATTGAGAAGTCAGGTATAATTCTAATAGGTCTGCCTTTCTGTTTTTGTGTGTGTGTGTGTGGGGGGGGTGTTCGAGACAGGGTTTCTCTGTATAGCCCTGGCTGTCCTGGAACTCACTTTGTAGACCAGGCTGGCCTCGAACTCAGAAATCTGCCTGCTTCTGCCTCCTGAGTGCTGGGATTAAAGGCATGTGCCACCATGCCCTGCTTAGGTCTACCTTTCTGTGTTATTTGGTATTTTCCCTTATAGCTTTTAGTTTTCTTTGTTCTGCTTGCTTAGTGTTTTGATTATTATGTGGCAAGGGGACTTTTTTCTGGTTCAATCTATTTAATGTTCTGCATGCTTTTGTATCTTTATAGATATGTCCTTCTTTAGGTTAGGAAAAATTTCTTCTGTGACTTTGTTGAAAATATTTTTTGGGCCTTTAAACTGGGATTCTTCTCTTTCCTCTATTTCTATTATTCTTTGGTTTGTTTGTGTCCAATGGGGTGAGGTTGTGTCTAGGCATATGGGTTTGGGATGAATATAGGTCTAGATGGTGATTTCTGGACTTGTTTTTGTAGGGTGGGTATTTTGTTCCTTTGTGTTTTCTCTTTGTATTTTTAGGGAGTGTGATGGTTATTTTTGCCTGTTTTTCTGGCCTGCTCAGTTGGTGTATTTATAAGGAATGCCTGTTGCTTTGGAATCTGGGATACTGGAATGAGGAGTGGGGAAGGAATGGTGGAGGAGAAGGTCTTTGTTAACTCTTAAGGAATGGAATCAGAGAGAAATGGGAGCACATCAGGTTTCCTGCTACAGAGCTCGAGTTGAGATTGAGGGTGGGGTAGCATCTCAGAAGAAGTAGGAGAGAGATGGGGCTGCTTTCAGCCTACTTGTTGCCCTGGGAGGAGCTGCCTTGGATTATCTGGGAGAATTGATCTCCTAGAAAGCTATTTTTATTTAGTTAAAGACTATTCTTATAGAGTTGATTTAGGATTACATAAACACTGAGAGGCAATTGCAGAGATTTTACACATACTCCATTCCCATATGCATCCACAGCCTCCCCTATTGTCAATGTCCCACACCAGAGAAGTACAGGCTTACCATCAATGAGTGTGCACCAACACACTATAATCATTTAAACCTACCACTTAGCTAACAGTTCTGTGTCCTGCCTGCTCATCACCCTTAGTGTGTACCCTCTAATGTGTACCCTCAGTTTTACATTTTCCAGAATGCCACATATTTACTGTCATGCAATATAAAATGTGTCCATCTTATCCAGACCAGGCTTATTAAATTAGCAATAATGTCCTAAGGATCCTTCATGTCTTTTTTCTAGCACTAAGGAATATACCACTGTCTAGATGTACCAAGTTGACTTCATTCACCTATTAAAAGATATCTTTGTTGCTTCATAGATATATAATACATTATTATATATACATTATATTATATGATATATGATACACACACATACACACACATATATAAAATTAGTGATCTAGATTCGGGTATTCCTTTCTTTCAAATAGAAGGTGAAGATCTTGAGAGCCATTCTGGACTTTTATATCTTAAACTCACTGATATTGGACCTGTAGTGATTTGTCAATCACAGTTTGAGGCTTCCTTTCTTGGCAGCAGTGGTATAGCAGTCTCTATCTATGAGAGTCTCACACCAGTAATTTGTAGCTTCTGTTTACCTGTCTCTTCAATCTTGGAGGCTTGGTTTGCTGTATGTCTCCACTTCCTTGCTGGATTTCAGAAAAGTCATTTTTTAGTATGTTATTTACTTATTACAGGATAGAATAACAACTTCCTCATTTCTGACATATAGACTAGAACCACTCTATTTTTTATTTATTATTATTTTCTTTATTTACATTTGAAATGCTATCCCAAAAGTTCCCTATACCCCCCCCCCNCCCCTGCTCCCCTACCCACCCACTCCCACTACTTGGCCCTAGCCTTCCCCTGTGCTGGTTCATATAAAGTTCACAAGACCAAGGGGCCTCTCTTCCCAATGATGGCCGATTAGGCCATCTTCTGCTACATATGCAGCTAGAGACACAAGCTCAGGGGGTACTGGTTAGTTCATATTGTTGTTGCACCTACAGGGTTGCAGCCCCCTACAGCTCCTTGGGTACTTTCTCTAGCTCCTCCTTTGGGGGCCCTGTGTTCCATCCAATAGCTGACTGTGAGCATCCACTTCTGTGTTTGCCAGGCACTGGCATAGCCTCACAAGAGGCCGCTATATCAGGGTCCCCTCAGCAGAATCTCACTGGCATGTGCATTAGTATCTGGATTTGGTGGCTGATGATGGGATGGATTCCCGGATGGGGTAGTCTCTGGATAGTCCATCCTTTCATCTTAGCTCTAAATTTTGTCTCTGTACCTATATCCTTTCATGGGTATTTTGTTCCCTATTCTAAGGAGGAATGAAGTATCCACACGTTGGTCTTCCTTCTTCTTGGTTTTCTTGTGTTTTGCAAAATGTATCTTGGGTATTCTAAGTTTCTGGGCTAATATCCGCTTATCAGTGAGTGCATATCTAGTGACTTCTTTTGTGATTGAGTTACCTCACTAAGGATGATATCCTCCAGATACGTCCATTTGCCCAAGAATTTCATAAATTAATTGTTTTTAATAGCTGAGTAGTACTCCATTGTGTAAATGTACCACAGTTTCTGTATCCATTCCTCTATTGAGGGACATCTGGGTTCTTTCCAGCTTCTAGCTATTATAAATAAGGCTGCTATGAACATAGTGGAGCATGTGTCCTTATTACCAGTTGGAAGATCTTCTGGGTATATGCCCAGAAGAGGTATTGTTGGGTCCTCCGGTAGTACTATGTCCAATTTTCTGAGGAACCACCAGACTGATTTCCAGAGTGGTTATACAAGCTTGCAATCCCACCAGCAATGGAGGAGTGTTCCTCTTTCTCCTCAACCTCGCCAGCATCTGCTGTCACCTGAAACAATTAATTATGTGTGTGTGTGTGTTTCTCTGTCTCTGTCTGTCTGTCTCTGTATGCATTTGTGTGTGCATGAACATGTGCCTGTAGATGTCTGTGAACAACTGTGGGACCCTGTCCTCTAACACCATTTCGATCCCAGAGATTAAATTCAAGCACTTTTGACTGTGAGCTACCTTGCTGACTCCTGAACATTTTAGCACTACTTTATTAAGGAGTATTTAACAGAGCATATAATGCATCTCTTCAAAACATGCCTTTTAATGTAATTTAATATCTTGTGAAATCATCATCATAATCAGTCAGAATATTCTTGTCACCCCAATAATGTCCTTCATATCCATTTTCTGCCTTTTTCTATCTCCAGCATGCATAGCCTGCTTTGGATATCCACTAATCCCATTGCTTTCCATAGAGTTTTCTGAACATTGTACAAAACTGATGTTTGAGTTTAAGAACTTAATGCCAATAACAGATGAACACAAAGACTCAGAATAGATGAATCTGTAGCTCATTCCTATTGTTGGTTGCTGAACAGTATTTCATTAGAGAGGCACCCTATACTTTCTCTACACATATTTTTGTTGACTGATGTTTTGATTGTTTGAAAAGAAAAGGATATTATGAATTAAATGCCTAACAATACTTGTGTCCAAATATTTGTGTGATATGTGTTTTGGTTGTTTTTCTTGGATAAATAGAATAGAATATCTGGGTTGTGCAGTAAATTCACATTTAACTTTATGAGATAGGACCTAAGTGTTTGCCAAGGTACTAACAGAATTTTATCTTCTTAATTCTCTACCCCTTGGGCAGCACTAGCGGTGACTTTTCTTGCGGTAGCCATTCTAGTTGCCAAAATTTTCCTTACTAGTTAGTTGTCCTGAACATCTTTCCATGGGATTATCATCCATTAAGATATTATTGTGGTCAATTATTGAAATTTCTTGTCTATGTTTTTTAAAAGTGCCTATTAAAATTGTTTACTACTGTACTGTAAAGGTTCTTTACATATTCTGGACACACTCTACAATATGTATGTTTTCTCATGTTTTTCTTTCTTATGGTTTATGTTTTTTTCTTAATAGTATAATTTCAAGTTTAGAAGAAAATCACCTATTTTTACAGACCGTGATTTTAGTATAGCATTTAAAAAAAATCTTTGTGTGTGTGAGGGTGAAGTAAACTTAATTGATGGCATTCAGGAGAGTAGGGATCTCAAGGCCCCTCCTGTTATTCTCAGGGTCTGGGATGGAAACTGTGAGAGAGATGCTCAGTGTTGGGGACTGAGTTGATACAGGGACAACTCAGCAGCCAAGGGGCTCTCATGTTCTTGCTGGGGTGGGTAGACCAAGGGTCCTTACTCCTTGAAGGCCATATAGACCATGTGGTCCACTACCCTGCTGTTGCAGCTGTATTCATTGCTGTACCAGGAAATGAGCTTCACAAAGTTGTCATTGAGAGCCATGCCAGCCCCAGCACCAAAGGTGGAAGAGTGGGAATCACTGTTAAGGTCATAGGAGACAACCTGGTCCTCAGTGTAGCCCAGGTTGCCCTTTAGTGGGTCCTTGAGTGCCTGCTTCACTATTGTCTTGATGTCATCATATTTAGCAGCTTTTTCTAAGCAGCATGTCAGATCTACAATAGACACATTTGGGGTAGGAATGTAGAAAGCTATGCTAGTGAGCTTCCCATTCAGTTCTGGGATGACCTTTCCCACAGCTTTAGCAGCACCAGTAGATATAGGGATGATGTCCTGGGTAGCCCCACGGCCATCACCCCACAGCTTCCCAGAGAGGCCATGTATAATCCTTTGGGTAGCAGTGATGGCACAAACTGTGGTCATGAGTCCTACCACAATGACAGTGATTTATGGATGACCTTGGCTAGGGGCAAAGCAGTTGGTGGTGCAAGAAGCATTGCAGACAATCTTGAGTGAGTTGTCATACTTCCTGTGGTTCACACCTATCACAAACATTGGGGCTTTGGCAGAAGATGTGGAGATGATAACGCTTTTGGGCCCACCCTTCAAGTGGGCTCTGGCCTTTTCCACGGTGATGAAGATACCACAACATACTCATCACCAGCATCACCCCATTTTCTCGCTCTTGGAAGATAGTGATGTCCTTCCCATTGATGACAAGCTTCCCATTCTCAGCCTTCACTGTGCTGTTGAACTTGCCATGGGCGGAGCCATACTGGAACATGTAGACCATGTAGCTGAAATCAATGAAGGGGTCATTGATGGTAACACTATCCACTTTGCCAGATGAGCTGGCAGCCCTGGTAACCAGCCATCCAATATGGCAAAATCAATTTATTCTGACCTTTGCCATCATGCCTAAGGGAGATGGCTGGCACTGCATGAGAAGATGCTGTCCCTGAAACAGAGAAAAGCATAGAGCCATATTTAAGAAACCTTACCCAAAACCAGTCAAAGTTCTTAAGCATTTTCAATGTTATATTGTAAATACTATTGCCAAGACTCTATTAATATCCGATAATTTTTGTGTAAGTTTTGATGTGGGGTATGAGGTAAGGACATACTGTGGTTGGGTGTGGTTTGTAGTCAAAAGGTACATGCATGAGTGCCTTTTATTTAAATTGCTGTGAAGAGATACCACAAGCACAGAAACTCTTATAAGGAATACATTTAGTTGGGGCTGGCTTACAGTTCAGAAGTTTATTAGTCTATGGTCATCCTGGTGCGGAGCATGGTGGCATGCAGGCATGCAGTGCTGGAGAAGGAGATGGAGTTCCACAGTCAGCAGGCAGCAGTAAAAGCGAGTCACTGAGCTTAGCTTAAGCATTTGAAACCCCCAAACCTTGAACTCCCCACAGTGACACACTTCCTTCAACAAGGCTACATCTACTCCAACAAAGCCATACATCTTAATGCCACTCCCTAAGCATTCAAATATATCAGCCTATAAGGTTCAATCTTATTCAAATCACTACAATGAGAATTTGGTCTTCAATGTGATGATGACCACATTATAGAAACTGTCAGAGGTGGGGACTAATACGGAGTAATTTGATCCTTGTGGGTACTGCTTCAAAAGGAAACAGTGCTGGTCTTTAGGAAGAAGTTAGTTGTTTCTCAAGAGTGTTGTATAGGAGCAAACCTGGAGTATCCCTGGTCTCTGGCCTTATGTTCTTCTGCCTGAGAGCTTCTAACACACACGCTCCTGTTACAGTGTGCTCTATCATGAAACTCTCAGCAGAGACAATTCCAGACCTCTAGAACTGTGAACTAAATAAATGCTTTTTGCCCAGTGTCAGGCCTTCAATGGAAAATAATATTTTAACTCTTGTTTTGTTTTTGAAGTTTAAGTTCTTCTACCTCATGAGGACATCCAGTTTTCTAAGTACCATTTCCTGAAAGCCAAATGATCTTTTTCTCACTTTTTACAAATGAATGTCTGCCTGATATCACATTATCTTATTAACTCTAGTTTTGTATTAGGTTTTGATATTGGAGCTGAGTCTTCTCATTGTTCTCTTCTTTCGAAATTTATTTTGGTCAACCTAAGACTTCTATAATGCTTGCTACATCATCACCTGGCCAATTTCTGTTCTGCCTTCCCATCAAATCTGCAAAATCTAGTTTGGTGGAATTTTGATAAGCATTGATTCTATTGAGTGTTTTAGCTAATGCACATGGAATATATTTTGAATCATTTAGAAATTTTATTTATCAATGTTTGCAATTTTTAGTGTGGAGATATTTCACATGGTTTTTACATTTTATTCTTATGCACTATAAATCTCTGTGTCTTTATGTCTCTTAGCCTCTTATCCCTTGAGGGATTTGAGGTCTAATGAATAGATGTGGCTTTTAAACTGTTCCTGTAACAATATGGTGGTTATATTTGATAATTTAATATTACTTGTAACTTTATTTCTAAATATTTTCATACTTGCTGAAATGTCCAAAAGTTTTGTGAATTTGTTTTTAAGTTGATGTCCTCCCTAAAGTTTAATAAATGATTAACATAAGAAACTCATGAAGGAGAAGCCTTATGATAATAGTTAGGGGCATCATGAATTGTACTTTTCCTATGTGCCATTTTTCCCTGAACATCTTATATTATTAACTCATTTGGATTTGGTTTCCATGAATGGCTGTAGGGAGCAAAAGGAACCGTGTGTGTGTGTGTGTGTGTGTGTGTGTGTGTGTGTGTGTGTGTGTGAATTACTGAGTAACTGTATGCTATTGACATGATCATGGCCTTATCAAGAGCCTTAATTTCAGACATAGAAGAAAAGAGCCAAGTATTCTCCCTAGGCACTACCTCTCTGCCAGGGAATGTCTCTGTTCAGGAAATGGCAAAGCCTCTGTATGGACCATTTGTTGATGTTGACAGTGTGTACAGAAGTGGTATACCTTAGCTTTCTCTCTCCAGATATGTACAACCTGAAAACTGTTCCTCTGCAGAGGCTGCTCCTACATAGACTAGGTAAACCTGTCTCCTTGATCTAGCTGTATACTAATAACCCTGCCTCCTTGTTTTTCTGTATGTAGAAACCCTGGCTTTTGTTCAGCTTTACATATAACCCTGCTCCTCTGTTATGGTGATTTTAATGAAAATGGCCCCTATAGGCTCATACATTTGAATGCTTGGCCCCTAGTTCATGGAAGTGTTTGGGAAGAATAAAGAGGTGTAGCCTTGTTGGAGGAGGTTACAATGGGCTCTTATTGTTCCTAGTTAGTGCTCTCTCTGCCTCATGATAATTGTGCCTCAATATTCCACCTTGCTCCTCACCAAAGACTCACCATTGAAACTGGACTCAAGCCTCAACTAAATGACTTTTTTTTTTTAATAAATTGCTTCACAGTCATGGTGTCTCTTCTCAGAAATAGGAAAGTAACTAAGACACTAGTCAGTTCCATATAATAAACATCCTGAGAACCAGGAGCGCTGCATTTTCTCTATGTGAGAACCAATGCCATCTGATCCCAGATTTCTGTCTACTTGTTATTTCATTCCCTTGCTGCTCCATCCCTGGATCCTTACTCCAAGATGCAAATGACTTTGTGTGTTAGGTGATTGTACTGATACAAAACAAAAGCACAAAGGAGCTAAATCTGTCTTGATGCCACATGTAGAACCACTTAACAGCTCAATAAATTAATCAAAGTATGAATAGTAAATATATCTGTGTATTTTAATTTCAAATGGCCTCCTGAATTTTCTTAATGCTTATTAATATTTTTGCAGTTGAAAGCAATCCTTTTAAATACCATAGAATAATTTATTGGTTGACTCCATTCTTGCTTATTCTGATGTATCATTCTAAACTTTAGTCATTAATTAAGAAGGTTAACTTTAATTATCAACTCAACACATTCTAGAATTACTTGGGAGAGAGTTTCAATGAGGGATTGTCTGCATTGGGTTGGCCTGTGGGTATGTCTATGGGGCATTTTATTAAATAAGTTAAATGATATGGGAATACTCAGTCTACTGTGGACAATGATATCCATTAGGCAGGGATTTCAGGATTATATAAGAATATAGGTGTTGAGCTGAGCATAAACAATCAAGTAAGTGGGCATATGTGTGTTCATTTCTCTCTGCTCTTGACTGTAGATGCTGTGTGAATATCTATTTGAAATCCCTAGGTTGCCCTCCTCACAATGATGTACTGGATACTGGAATTTTAAGCTGAAATAAATACTTTTGTCCTATAAGCTGCTTCTTGTCAGGGTATTTTATCACAGCAATAGAAATGAAACTAGGACACTAACTTTGCCTCAGTGAGTAGAAATCTTTTATTTTTTCCTCATTAAAATATATCCTATTAGTGTAATAAAAAAAATTTCACACAAGGGCTATACAAACTGTGGGACAATTCTGTAGCAGGTTTCTTTTTCTATTTTAAAAAAAATTATTCAAAAAAGATTGCGAATAAAAAAAAAAACAAACCTCACATCAACATTGACTAGCAGTTTTCCATATACAACAAAAAGTGCCATCCTTGTCTTCAGATACACAATGAGAAAGCAAAGGAAGCTTAGATATTTCCAAATAAATCATTATTTATACGAGGCATACAATTCCATCCTTTTTGTGTACCTTTAAGTAGATTCCCATGTGCCATTTAAACTGACATTTCTGCTGTTTTTGTGTCTTGTTAGTGAACAGGCTATTTAATGTCTCCAAGGCAAAAGGCCATCAGGAAAAGCTTCAGTCTTATAATTAAAAATTGCTACCCTGGGGCTGTTTTGTTTAGCAAAGACACAGAGCTAGGGACCTTAGAGAGCTGTTGCTTCTGAGATGGGAATGACGCCCTTGGACCTTTGATCGTGGCACTCGTGACGAGCCTCATTTCTCATTTACTTTAGGTAAAGAGCTGAGAGAGCAGTAGATGTGGTCAGCTGTTCAGGGAAGACTGGACTCACCCACATCTGGCTAGCCAAGGGTCTTGGGTAATGCTTCCACTTAAGAGAGCTTTGAAGGCTCCTGTCTTTAAAACATTAGTGGTCCTAAGCAGCTTGCTCACACAGAGACACACTCTCACACATGGACATATGTTGTGGGAAATAATAAAAAGTGGCATCATCCCACGCTATGGCCAGCGACTCTCTACCCCAGCAGTCTTGCCACCACCTCTTGGCTAGCCCCAGTCAGTGGTCTTCCCAGCTCCAGTTCACCTGCTTCAGAACTGCCTGTTCCTTCTCAGTCATCTACCTCCTGTGGCTAGTTGTTGCAAATCCCCTTAACCCAGTGAATCAAAACTCAAAGCCTATAATTAATCAGTCAGATTTATATATCAATAAATTCTCAATTCACATGATACCCATACAATAATTGATAATGATACAAGCTGCCCACCTAGATTAGACAAGTAATCCCAATTATTCTATTCTTTTATGATATTCATGGCTACCTGTGGCTATTTAAAGTCACACAGAATCTAGATCATCTTCCTCTTCCTTCATCTTTCTCCTTTCTCCTTCTCTTCCTTTCCTCCATCTCCCCCAAACTTTTCAGTTCCACTTTCCCTTCAGAACCACTGCCCAATCACTGGTTCTAGCCTTTATTTTCCAAGTTAAGGTGGGGAAAAAGTTCACAAGAAGTAACCTGTGTATATGATTCACTCCTTGTCCTCAACCTCTCCTGGGAAAGTGGAATTAGCATCAAAATACAAGAAACACCAGGGCTGCCCATAACAGACACACACACATACATATATACTCACAGGTGAACATGCATGCACATATACACTCATGCACACACTCAGACATGCACACATATGTACACATGATTATATGACCAGTCACTAGAGAACCACAGTCACCTAAATAGGTAAAATTTTTTCTCTTTTTCCTATGGATAGGACACAGGCCTCAAAACTGAAAAAGAAAATCATTCAAAACATGACTTTTAAATATAAAATAAATAGAGCCTTGAGGCTTCACCTAGATTAACGTTTATATATATATTGGGCCAAGATCCATCTGATATTAAATCAACTTTATAAGCATAATGACATTGGCTGATCCAACTTGCCCATATATAAAACTAAATTCATGTTTAATATTGGCACTTGTTTCAACTTAACTTTAAAAGCTATTTTTAACTCTTTGAGAGTTTCATGCATTGTATTTTGATCATATTGACTTCCTCTTCTCTAGTTCTTCCCAGATACATTTCTTTCACCCCCACCATTGTTTTGTCTCCATTTTTAGTTAAGAAATTAAAAATCAAATCATAGCAGTATCACTTTCCCCATCCTTATCTTCCCTCCACCCCTCCCACATCCTGTTCTCCTTTCCAAACTGATATCCGTTTTGCTTTATGAGTGTTACATATACATTTATGCAGAAATGCATAAACAGAACCCGAATCCATTTAACGTGGCTTTTGTATCTATAACCTCAGGGCTGACCACACTGTATGGATAACCAGTTGGGAGCTCAACACTGTAAAAGGCCAGTTTTTCTTCCTTTCTGTGTTTGCCTGTAGCTCTTTGTTTACGGTAGAATCCCATTAGACCCCTTTGGGTCACCACGTCTACTGACAGTGTCAGTGCTCGGGTCCTGTTTAGGTAACCGTATTGTTGACATATCACAGCTGTTGTTGCTTCCATGCCATTTGTCAGAGACACAATCTCACACCTGACTTTTGGATGAGTGGTGTTTGCAGTATTCGTACACACAACTTACATGAGGCTTCCTGAGCCTCAGATGTAACTTTTTATTTCTAGATGTATTTATTGGGTCTAGGCTCACCACTGTCTGTGGATGTTTACATTATAACCAGCTATGTTTTTCTGAAATGGCCTCCATTTGCTGTGAAGAGAGACTTCTATGATGAAGGAGAAAGGTACACATATCTGTAGATACAACAAAAAGTTTTAGAATGCAGATAGAAATTGATAGTAGTAGGTTCTTTTCTAAAATATCTGACTTCACTAGTTCTAGGACGTTAGTTGGGTTTCTCCTACTAAACATCATTTCTCTCCTATGTAGTAGTCCTTAAGAAATCCAATTAGATAACTGTTGGTTATAGCTGACATGTGACAGCCACTGTTGCACTGGTAGGACTTCTTTAGCATGAAGGCTATTGTTATATTCATAGGCATCATAGCTGAATAGGACTACTGATTGCTTTTTTACCTTAGTGGCTTACATAGTACTAGCTGGTATTATGAAAGCTAGACTACAGGAAGGAGGCTTTTAGATTAGACTCCATTTAAAATTATGAGTACTGTGTCCGAAGTATGTGTTGTCTTCAGCAACAGCCACTTACTTTCAACCTCTGAGAGGCATCTAAGGACAACAGTAATAACCTGTACTGTTTTTGAAGTTTTGTGGTCTTCCTTAACTAACACCTTCGACAGAGATTTCTCATTTCTGTCTAAAATACCAAACTAGGTAGTTTGTTAGATAGTCTATAGCTCTTATGGGGAAGCATTGCTAATACAAGTTGCATAAAATATATGTGTGTATATACACATCCATGCACATCTATACATATATATATATACATATGTGTATATATATATATATATATAATGTATAGTCTATATTCACAACATATACTTATATCAATTGCATATGATTTAAGGTAAATATAAAATTAATATAATTTTTTGAGATTTTATCAAACATCCTTCATGCTATTTGTTCCCATAAACTCCAGTTTATGCTGCTCATATCTTCTTTGGTGTGTGGTCAACCAACCAAAGGTTAAATTGTTAAAGAGAACTGACTCTCCCTGTCCCAAAAGCTATCAGACATTAATCCCTCCTCAGCTAGGGATGGTACTTCATGCCAACCTCCCCACTCTGGAATGATCTTGTCTGATTTGAGCTCATACAGCTCTTGTGGATGCTGACATAACTACTATAAGTTCATATGTGCAACTGCTCCAAGGTGCCAAGAAGATGGTCTTTCATTGTAGCCATCCATCACCTCTGGCTCTTTCTTAAAATTATTCTGCTTCCTCTTTCATAATTATCCCCAAGCTTTGGGGAGAGAGTATTATTAATTTATTTTTAAATGTTTTATTTATTTCCTTACTTTGAGACAGATTTTCATGTATGTCAGGCTGGCCTCAAACTTTCAATGTAGCTGAGGATGACCTTAAACTTCTGATCCTTCTGTCTCTATCCCCCACCACAAGTACTGGGATTACAGGTGTTTATAGTCATATCCCATTTATATAGTCCTGGAGATCAAATCTAGAGCTTTGTGAATGTTAGGCAAACACTCTAATAGCTGAGCTACATCCTTAGATAATTTAATTTGAAAAGAAAAAGAAATTATTAAAAATAGTTAGGAAGATATCTTATTAAATCCTTCTCTGCACTCTTAACTCTACTCTCCCTCTACCCTTCCGTGTCATATAGAATTATGGACCTAAGAGTTCATATGGAATGTCAGAGAGTGTTCAAATTGCTCTGTGTCTTTGTAGGTCAAGAAACAGTGAGTCTTAGGAAGGCAAGTTCAGTCGTTGGGATTCACCATGGCTGCTCAAAATAGATTGAAATAGCTGGTATTAACATGGTATAATTAGCCCAGCTGCAATAATGCATCAGTCACTAAAAGAAGCTTCAGAGCACCAAATCCGTGGATTTTGTCTGCGTTGGTGTGCCTGTTAACCACATACCAACATCTGTTTACACATTTGGGAATGCAGAGCCTATCATAAAGATATACTTTGGAAAACAATGTGGTCATTTTTTAAAAATCTGAATAAGTAGAAATGATTACTTTCAAAAGTCAGAGTATGGTGTTGGGGGCCATTCGAGGTGCCTAAACTTCCTGTTATGGCCATCTGGAAGACAGTGTTAATACTTCTCCTAGTCAGGATCCCTTCAAAGAATAAAGAAAGAAAGGGAGACTTAGGGATGATGGTGTTAGTGGGAAAGACAGTGTATTGATTTTTAAAGACAACATGGGAAGAGAAATTCTATGTGATATTAATAACTTTGAAAGTTATGTAATTTCAGAAGGCTAATCTGGGAGCAATCCAAAATTTATTTTTAGAAACTAATGTGTCAGATACATTTACACAAAATCAATTTTCCAACCTATCAAAGATAGAAATTTTGGAACTACATGTTGGAGCCCAAAATTAAATTAAAAAAAAAACAAAACAAAACGAAACAAAATAAAAGGAATAATGGTTTTAGATTAAAAATGCATATTTTATTGGTGGCAAAAGTAACAATTCAACCAACATACTCTTTCATAGAATTAAACAGAGCTTTGGACCTATGTAGATTTTAACTTGATCTAAATTGTGCAATGATCAAGAATAAAATTTTGTAATGCACCAGTAAGGATATTCAACACTGTTTAGTAATTCTGTTATATTCTTTAAGCTACAGTTAAACCCTCTTATGGACAGTGTAACACTTCATCTACTGGGGCCTAGAGAGATGACCAGCAGTTCAGAGCACTGGCTGCTCTTCTAGAGGTGCTGAGTTCAATTTCTAGCAACCACATGGTGGCTCACAAGTATTTGTGATGTAATCTGATGTCTTCTGGTATGCAGATGTACACATAGATTGTGTGCTCACATAAAATAAATCTTTAAAAATTATGTACTAAGGTTAAATTTAATTCTGTGATGAAAAAATATTTTAAATAATTATGTGTAGAGAGATGTTATATGATTGTATAGGATTTTCAGAAAAAATCATGAATTCCACACAAAGCCTCCAGAGTCGTGGATGTTAGAGGGAAAGAAATAACTGAATTAGGATAAATGTGATTAACTGAAAATAGTTGGTCAGTGCAATTAATATTATCTTGGGAACAAGAGGAAATACTTAAATCAGTAAAAAATACAGTTGAACACTGCCTGTTATGAAAGGGAAATTGGAGATGTTATTTAGGTCTCTTACTTGAGCTGCTGAGTAGTTAATTGTTGGCTAGCTGGTAGGAGATGAAAAAATGGCACCCTTTCAGTGGGTCTATTAACCATACCTCAGGGATCACCGACCAACCCAAAACAGATTTGAGAGAGAGAGAGGTCATTTTTTTAAAGGGGGGATAAAACCCTGAAGTTGGAGAGGTCGAAGGTGGGGAGGATCTGGGTTCTGGTTTTCTTCTTTGGAAGATGAAAACATAATCAAAGTATGAAAAATTATAGGCATAATGTTATCGTGTATTGCGTTAAGATTATCCTTTTATGCTGATTTCTGTACCCCCAAATCAGGTTGCAAAACATTGCTTCCCAATTATTCTCTGATTAGTCAATAAAGAAGCCGATCAATCAATAACTGGGTAGGGGACAGAACAGGGATAGACTTTCCCCCAGCAAAGGGATGGAGGACTGAAAGAGAGGAAATGGGGATTCACCATGGGGAGAGAGTCCAGGAGACACCATCAGAAAACACCTGGAGCTCAGAGAGCCAGACCAGTACTAATGCAGGTATTACTGGTGTTTTGACTGGGAGGTAGCCAGATTAGCTTAGAGGATTAAAATAGAATAACATTGCTCAGTTTTGTGCCCTTAAAACTTGTTAACTAAATGTAATATTACAGTCTCAATTATTTGGGAGCCAGCTGGGGTAAGAGGGAAGCTACAAGAAACACATTAAATTGTTACTAACAAAAACTTTTAAAAAGGAAAAAGTGAGATAGTGATGTATTTAGATCAATGTCTTTAAAAATCACTTTGAAAATATTACTGGATTTAATAATATGCTCAGGTAAATTGCACTGGGGATAGTTATGCAGAGTTCTAGGTCCTTTTATAGAGTAAGTGCTATGAGGAGACAGCCCTAGAGTAGGAAAAAAGTTCACCCTTGAAAGCATAAACACATGCTCAAGGAATATACCAAGGAGATCATCATGGTATTCCACACTGACAAGGACTTTTGATAGCAAATTATGCTTTGGGAGATATTATCTAATGGGTAAAACAATACACATGGGAAGACAGGTAGGTTGGTGGGTGGAAATGGTATGAAGCATAGTTTCAACCACAGGGAACATAATGCCCTGAGAAGATTGGTGTAGCAGATACTGCAGATTGCCGCATTCAGAACTGAGCCCAGGTGCCTTCAAGTGCGCCTTCTTATGCTTCATAGGCTGGTGAGGTAAAAGTTATTCTATGCCCATTTCTGTTGTGACTTATCTTTTATCAGACAGATGCCTTTATAGAGACTTTGCCTAAAATGGGAGATGGAAAATTTATCAAACATAGAAGCCAATAAAAAACTGGAGATGTATTGATATTCATTACACAAGTGACCAATAAGCATACAGAAAGAAGTTCAGCATTAAACTTTATATGCCCCAGTACAGGGGAATGCCAGGGCCAAGAAGTGGGAGTGGGTAGGTAGGGGAGCAGGGGCGGGGGGGAGGGTATAGGGAACTTTCGGGATAGCATTTGAAATGTAAATAAAGAAAATATCTAATAAAAAAAGAAAAAAAGAAGTTCAGCATTACTAGTTATGATAATTAGTTTCAATTGTCAATGTGATGCAACCTAGAATCACTTTGGAAGAGAGTCTCAATGAGGGATTATCTAAACTAGGTTGGCCCAAGGGCATGTCTCTTGGGGATTATCTTGATTACATTATTTGAAGTGAGAAGACTGGCCTACTGTAGGTGGCATCATTCCCTAGGAAGGAGACACTAACTGTATAAAAGTGGAGGAAGTACTTGAGACTTGGCATGCATATATTCTTTGTTCTCTGTTCCTTGTTATCGATGCACTGTGACTAGTTTCTGTCACTGTGATTTATTTTCTATGACTAGTGATCTGGAACTATGAGCCAAGTTAAGCCCTCTCCCACAAGACACTTTTGGCAGGGTATTTTATCATTGCAACAGGAAACAAAGACATGAATTACTAGGGAAATACAGTTCAAAATGATGATGTGATACCACCCTATTCTCAGTACTAAGGCAACTACCACAAAAAGTAGAAAATAAATGATGATGACGTTGTGGAGAAGTTGCAACTCTTGTACACTATTGGTCAGAATGTATAATGATACAATGTAGAAGACACTATGGTAATTTCAAAAAAACTAAAACAGTTACTATATCATCTAACTATTTTGAAAGTCAGGGCAGGAAGAGATGTTCATTTACCAGGCTGAATAAGAGCATCATTCTCGATAGCTAAAATAGAAGCATCCAAGTATTTAAAGAGGAGTGAATATGTAAGAAAAGCGTGGCATATGCATGAGTGAATATGACTGACCCTAAATAATAATGAATTCTGACAAATGCTGCAACATTATGAGTTTTGAACTCACTGAGCCAAATAAATAAGTCGATCACAAAAGGAAAAATATTGCATTGCTTGAAGCATCCGAGAAACTTAATAGTCAATATCACAAGCGACAAAAGACAGAGTGGGGTAGAGGAGACTGGGAGGTATTGATTAATGGGTGTGGAGGCTCAATTTATAAGATGAAGGAGTTGTGAAGGTAGAGAGTCGCAGTAGTTAAAGTGACAACTCTAAATGCTCTCGGTAACATGAACATGATAGAGATGACAACTGTAAATGCTCTCGGTAACATGAACATGATTGAGATGGTAAAGTTTGTGTTATGCATGCTATAACCTAGTTATATGCATGAAAAACTAGTGGACGTTAGCAGAGAAGGCAAAGTGAATGGGAGTTAATGGAATATGGTGCAGACGTTCCCGCAGACACATCCAAGTGCCAGTGCTTTGAACTTCAACTATCAGCCTTGCTCTCCGTTTTCCTTTCAATTTTTCATTGGTATAATATTACATATTTATGGCTTTTATAACGACATTTTCGTTCAAGTAAATCATGCATTTGACTATGTTCATCCCTCAAGTCATCTCCTTTTTTTCTTTTCCATAAAATTGATTCTTTCCATAAATTTGATTTTTTTTTTGATTCACCAGGCAATTTCATAATTATAATTATTTTTACTTTTGTGGTCGTTGCCATATTAATAAGGATCATGTAGTATTACTTTGCCATTTTGATTTAAATTTACCTAGTGATTTATCCTTTCAAATTTCCCGTTGATGTCATAAACAACAGCAACAAGGACAACAACAAAAGCAGATCGCAGCTTAAAGGAGTAGGGGTTTACTTGGGCTCACAGTTCTGGGCTACAGTTGATCATAGCAAGCATATCACAGGGCAACAGCATCCTGTGTGGGCAATTGCTGCACCATGACTTGGGATTTTCTTTTTTTCCTGGAAGCATAGTCTTTAGTGTATAAGCAGTTTTATAAGCCATTGAATATGCTACAAAACAAATTACTTTCTGTTGACACAAGTGAGGAACTGTTTTGTTCTTTATTAAATCCTAATGGAGTGGTTGCTGGCTCTGGAAATTACAAACCATGGGCTCTTAAAGAAATAAGATTCTGAAGAGATTGGCCCAGGTGCTTGAACTGAAGGCAAATAAGATCTTGTTAGCATCATAAAATGGACTATGGCACCTGTGGTTCTGTATTAACATAAATCCTCACCTGAGATTATTTAGAAGAGGAAGTCTATTAAAAATAAGACTTGCCAAATAATTCATCTGGAAAAATTAAAAATGTAAGGGTTTGTGTGTGTGTGTGTGTGTGTGTGTGTGT
>NC_034609.1:5924651-5950531 GCF_900095145.1 Mus pahari
TCTCTAAATGTCCAAGCCTCTTGAAAGCTCAAATACCAGTCAGGACTCTTTGAAAGAAGCAAAAGTATCCATTGTGTGGGACTGATCCCCCCCACTTTTTTTTTTTTTTTTTTTTTTTTTTTTTTTTTTTTAATCTTGACAGGTCTGTGATGACCCTAACTTCAGCAATTTACTCATTTGGTATACTGGTCACTTATCTTTGTAGTGTGGCCAGATGCCAAATATTTGACAAAAGAAACTTAAGGTCACAGTTTAAGAGAGGATACAGTTTATCATGGTGGTGTGGAGTGTGAGGTGAATTTCCATAGTCATGACACAGAGAGAAAAGAATGTTGGTACTCAGCTCAGTCTCCCATTTGGAAAAAAATTGTAATCAATCCAGGTCCCAAGACCTTGGGATTGTACCTATCACATTCAGGGTAGATATTATCTCCTCAGTTAAACTAGAAATTTAGAGAATCCTCTTAAGACCCAGGGAATTACAGAGGGTATGACTCCTAGATGATTCCCAGACAAGTTGAAAATGAAGTGCTGCTTAGCATCACCAGAGACAACCAACAGGATGAAATTGGTAGATTGTGGTGAAGGCAAATAAATAGATAAACAGACAGACAGACTAGAAGCTAGCCTTAATAGAGAGATTAGCTCATAATTATGGAAGATACTAAGGTTCATGAAAAGTATTCTAAAAGGAGAGAGAGAGAGAGAGAGAGAGAAAGCCAGTTGATCAAATGGGGTTTGTGCACACAGAAGGTAGACTACGTTATGAAGACTACTAACTCGTATATTAGCTTCTCCATAGATACCCTGAACCATAATCTACTCATTCTTTAGATTCTCTTAATTTTGTCAAGTTGACCCACAAACACCATCATATCAGGAAGCCAATCTTCTACCTGTTCTGCCATGTCGCTCCTACCCAGAAATCCAGATCTGTCCCCAACATACTGGCATTGCTGCAAACAGAAATTATGAGCTGGAGGGAAAAGGTTTAACCAACAAAAGCAGTCACAAGGCTTTGCTCATTTGCAATGTCAGAAACCTGGAATGTGTGTGAGGACAGATTCCAACGACTCTAACCAACGAAGGGAGAGACGTAATTTTAGACTGGGTTGAATATTTTGTGTTGAATGTACTTGCCAGAGATTCTGGGTTCAATATGTTCACTTGAACAGCTCAAAGCATTTCATAGAAATGTGGGTGCAGTGTTAGCTGCTGCTAGAGCTATGCTGCCAATCACTCCTTAGGATCATGTAGAGAAATGATTATAAAAATAAAGAAATACTGGGGCATATTGATAATGTGTGAATTACTTATCAACATTTGATTATAACCCAATGCAGGAACCAGAGGCATATTCTTCAGTAAGCTTCCACTTTAACCAAGAAATAAGTTTCAGAGATCTATCTTTTATAGTCAAAAGGACTTGGGTTTCTCTTCCTTGATAAAGTCCCAGGGGAATGGGCTCCATGACAGAGGGAAGGCAGACTTAATTATCATAGGTAGTTGGACTTGAGCAATGATCACAAGGTTTGATTGGCAGGGGTCATCTGATTAGAGGTTCCCAGGTCTGAAAGAGATGTAGCCTGTTCTTCCCTTGATCTGTATAAAGTAAGATCAAAGCAATAAGAATGTTTTAGGTATTCCAAGGAACTAGAATTATGAATTATAACCCCTCTACTGTCCCACAGACTCACAGCTCACAGCAAAGAAGGCTAGTAACTGGAGAAAGTACCCCATGGCATGCTGCCTGGCTCATGTTAATTCCAGGAGACCAGCATGAACTGTGGTCCACTATTTACTGGGTTCAGGAAGTATAAATGGGGGATGGTCTGGGATTGCCTTATAGTGGGCCAATATGTACCCAGTTACTTTCCCAATATTCATACTTGTAGCTGGGATAGATATACTTTTTTCCCTTTTAATTATTTTATTAGATATTTTCTTTATTTACATTTCAAATGCTATCCCGAATGTCCCCTATACCCTCCCCCCACCCTGCTCCCCTACCCACCCTCTCCCACTTCTTGGCCCTGGCCTTCCCTTCTATGGGGCATATAAAGTTTGCAAGACCAAGGGGCCTCTCTTCCCAATGATGGCTGAATATGCCATCTTCTGCTACATATGCAGCTAGAGACAAGGGCTCTGGGGGTACTGGTTAGTTCATATTGTTGTTCCACCTATAGGGTTGCAGACCCCTTTAGCTCCTTGGGTACTTTCTCTAGCTCCTCCATTGGGAGCCCTGTGTTCCATCCAATAGCTGACTGTGTGCATCCACTTCTGTGTTTGCCAGGCACTGGCATAGCCTCACAAGAGGCCACTATATCAGGGTCCCTTCAGCAGAATCATACTGGCATGTGCAATAGTATCTGGGTTTGGTGGCTGATGATGGGATGGATCCAAAAGGAGTTACAGAGACAAAGTTTGGAGCTAAGGCATACTCTTAAGAATCTCTGTATTGCTTCTATGTCCAGAGAGTTAAAGCTCTAGCAAGGTGTATGGGAGCCTCTGCACTCAAAGTGCTTCCCAGATCAACACCACACACTTGCTGGGGTGGTGGGATCAGTGTTACTAACAGACAGTTGGAATGGCAAGGCTCTTGTACCTTCTAATCATTTACTACCTCATTCAGTTCTTAGATCCTTGTTTAACTCTTCTTTGTGAGCACCGAGAAACTAGATGGGTCCTAGTTACAGTACCAGTGGTTTATCAGAGACAATAAGAGAATGACTCACACTGCTGCTGTGGCTCCATTTGTGGCTTGTTTTCTGAAGCCTGTGAGTCCAGATTCTGTTACCCAATACACAGTTATCAAGTTGGTAAATGCTCTTTTTCTAATACCTCCCAAAGAGGCCACAGAATCTGTTTCTTTCTGTTGGCACAAGCAACTGTGAGCCAAAGGCTGTATCATTTTTCCAACTCTGGGTGACAAATTAGTTCAGGGATTGGCAAGTCCTCCTCCAAAGAGGCAAATAGACACGTTCGACTTTGCAAGCTGCATATGGTCTCGGTTGCATATCTTTTTCTTTCCTGTTTAAACAGTTTTTCAAAGTAAAAACTGGTCTTTGCTTGCAAGACACATATAAGATAGATTGCTAGCTAGATTTGGCCTCCAGGTTGTGATTTTCTTAACCCCCAATTCACTCATGGGGACTTGAGGGATCTCAGTGGTCCTTAAAAACACTATCCTGCTCCATTATTCTTCTAATTCTAGGGTTACAGGGACTAAGGAAAAATTGGGGTGTTTCATGAATAGCTTGACACACTCTTCAATATCAATGAAATTAATTCCAGGTAAGTTGAGTGTTCTGCCCATGACACTCAGCTTATTTTCAGGAACCTGAATTTCAGAAATGGAGACATTAGGAGGCTAGCCACAGGCGTTGGGGCAAGTGAACAGTGAGTATCTTTGAAGGCTCTAGCTTCTCCTGTTCTGTCCTCACACCCTTCTCATTGAGGGCTCTGTGAGCTGACCAGGGCTGAGATAGCAGACACATCAAATAGCTAAGCTTCAAGGGAGGACGGATTTCAGTGCCCAGGAACCAGGGTTTTGCAAAATTAGGTCCTTGAAGTATTGATTTTGAGTCTATTCACCAGTAAACCATTTTGACCGAGAGTACTGTCTGACACAGATAAAAGCCCATCAAATTTTAGCATTAATTGTGTACCCCAGGTTCCTAAAGAAAATTCTGCTTATAGGTAATATACACAATTATGTGCCATGGGAATGTAAACAAAGGATTCTGAACTTGTTGGAAACTATGTAATTGAGCAAGCAGAGATGACTTATCTATTTTTGCTCACTTTAAGAACATTTTAAATTGGTTTGTGTATAATAAAATTTTAGCCTGTCATCAATACTTACATAAATAAACTTCAGCCTCTCTGGAATATAGATTGTCAAGAAACAATCAAGCTGTGGTTTACTATTTCAGGTAGTATGCTTTCTGTCTCTGCAATAGTAAAAGCCACAACCCGTGCTTTATTATAAAGAGCACAGCAAAGTGTAGGCAGCATTTTTATTACTCTAGAAAGGCAAAGCTTAACAACAACAAACATATTAGGAGTTTGACCTAAACGGTGAGAGATTCCACTTTCCCATGCTGTGTTGGCCTAACTCATCTCTAAGTGCTGTTGTAGCGGTAAGTACTTGAATCTCTCCCTTAGATTCTATGACCTTTAGCAGAAATATTTTGCTATGTGGATATGTGCATTCACCAATCACTTTTATCTTAGGTATTTGAAGGTATGCTTGTTTTTAGTAAGGATCCCTACTAGCCTGGTTCCCAGCATTCCTCTTGAGTTGAAATCCCAGCTTGCAGCATCCTTCTCTCAGAAACAATGTCAGGCTGCCCTCTACAGCCCCTGGATAAGTGTAGACACCTGATCTAAAGCTCGCCTACTTATGTGTGGGGCAGTCTCCTATGAGTTAAGTTGCTGTAAGAGTGTCTCTTCTCTATAGGAGAGGTTTTAATGATCTTAGCCTGATGGCTTGAATTGTAACTTAGACTAAGGGGAATAGATCATATTCTGTCAATGGTAGGAGGAGAAAAGGAATGTCTAAAAGTAAACAGAGATGATGAAATCTGCTGAGAAGTCTTAATGACCAAAGATTCAGAAAAGAATGAAACTGGTCACAGATGCCAAAGGTGAAGCTTTCCTTCATCTCTCCACTCATAGCTGTCCCATAGAAGGTGACTACTTCCCTAGTGATAGCAACAAAACAGCTATTTTACAGTGTAGGGACCTATGAGGTAGACCAGATGCCATAATGTTTTGGTATTGAATTGTTCACTCACTATATCACTACTGTTTATTATAGCTACCACCCTTCCTTTAAATGTGAGAGTCATTGAACTTGAACCTCATTCTATTTTAGGGACTACTGTTCAGTTCCTTCCATTTGAACAGTCATCACAGTCAAGCAATTTTTGGTTCTAACATGTCTTCCCCAGACTGTTGCTGCCATCTTATTAACTCAGAGGAGAAATAGCATGAACCATGGGTCACTAAGCCCCTGCATCTGTATTGGATACTACTGTGACATGGAGTGAATGTGGCAAGGGATGACCAGGAGCAGATCAGGCACACAGAGAACAGACCTCTTCTAAGGCCTTTCCTTGATAGAAGGTACTTTCACAAGAGTAACCAACAGGAGGTGAAGAAGTTATTCCCCAACATGCACCTATCACCATGATGTTCTGCCTTAGTGCCTGGGACAACCAACCATGGACCAAACCCTCTGAAATTGTGAGAAAAAAAATCAACCTCTTTCCATTTAACTTGTTCTTTTAGGTATTGCGGTCATAGCTGTGCAAAGGTAACTGATATAGAGAATGCTACATATTGAACATTTGCTTCTATCTGAAACTCATACGGCAAAACTTTAATAGAGCTATTTACTGACAATTAGGTCCCAGGAGTGGACCCTTTATGCATGGATAGAATTTCTGTTCTTACATGAGGATGGCTGAAGAAATGAACTTTGTCGTGGCCACATAAAGCTGTAACCAGAGAGTGTTTGTTTGTTTGTTTGTTTGTTGTTTTTGTTTTTTCTAAACCAGAAATGGGCCCTCCCTAGGAGTGTTATCAAATAGTCCTTTAATCTCAGACTGTCAGTGCTTAACAACCATGAGCAATAATTTTTTGCTATTTAGACCATCCACTCCATTCTACTGAATTGTTCTGAACTGCTCGTGACATGGTAATAGAGCAGAATTATGTGAGAGAGGATGGCACTTGGTCTGACAACAGAATTCGCGATATATCCTGGATCCTAATTCTCTCTAAAGCTTTTAATGTCTAGCTAAAGAGACAAACCCAGTTTCCTCCCTTACCTACTACACTTAAATCAGGTTCAAAGCCTGCTTTCAGGAGATATTGTCATCTCTACATAGTGAGTAAGACTCAGAATGAAGCAAGCACTTTTCATCGTCCTAGAAAACTCCTTGTCTTTCCCCTCTGTTCCTCCTATGAGTCTCTGTAGGTTCATATTTGCTTTGTTTTGCCATTACAAAACACACCGAAGTACTTAATTAAAAATTGACACATGATTCAAGTTAAACCTCTGTTAGGAAAACTTGATAAAATGCTCAAACTTTGGAAATGGATGGTGCTCCTCAACTGTTTGTGGTATAACTCATTTATCAAATTTGTAAAAAATAGTCAAGGCTACAAGCATCTATGATTTTGTTGGTGCAAAACAAGAATATACCGATGATCTCAAGTATCTTCTGCTTTGTGAAAGCATAAAGGGACTCATCCATTTGCTATCATTAGAACATTCATGAAGCTGAAATCTGTCTTGAAGACTTACTTCATCTTAGACCAAATGAAATGGTTGTCTTTTCTCATTGGTGAATTTCTTCTGTGCTTTTCTTATGTTTCAAATTGTTCTATTTGCTTATAAGTGCTGTGTTTCAAAAGAACATTTCTGAACCATCTGTAATGATTTCTCAGCTTTTACTGTAGAGAATATTATGGCAATTCTCTAATAAGCTTACGTTCTATTTGCAAAGAAAAATGTATTCCTTTCTACTTTGTGGAACATAAGGCAGAAATGAACACACCAGTGTGTATTCAAAGTTACTTTGAAATTTCAAGTTTTCAGTGAGTTAGTGGTTTCACACTGCGTGCTCTTATTTCCGTATTATATAAGACAGGATAATTTTTTAATAACTCAGATGAGTTTTTTCTCCCCGTGGCTACTCTAATTCTCTGTGTTTGCTCTGATTTCACATCTGTGAGAAGGGGAAGCATAATGGTTACCACAGAGAGCGATGGTTATGGAATAGGAAAGGCTTAGGGAATAGAACAGTGAAGTGGAAAATGGTGAGAGGAGAGAGGTCAGAAAACGAGGATGAGAAAAATCCAGCGAATGAATGTGATCCTTTGTTTTCCCTCAGAAGTTGGTTGCCTGGAGGTAATCAGTAGGAACCTTGAGACCCATTTTAAAAAATTCTAACAATAGAACTCACATTCTACATTCATATTGATATGGTCTCATGTACCAGTAGGCAAAGCTGCCTGTTGGGTGTGCTATGTGGGGGAACCAAAGTTCCTACTCATCTTGTGGAAAATGTACAAGTTCTCAGGAAAATGTATCTTAGATGGTATGCTATGGTTGAACAACCCTCATCCAGGCAGATCTAAGGCAGTGTTAGGGAAAGGTTCAAACTAGATCCAATTTGGTCAAAATTAATTAAAAATAAAATTCCTTAGGAAATTAGGGTTTGCATCTTTACATAAAATAAAACAAAATTTCTGTTTCCAGGAGGAACCTGTTATACAGACACATTGGTAAACTAAGACCAGCACAGATGGGGACCAATGGTCTTCAAGAAGGAAATGTACAAATCATGCTGGAAGGGTGAGGTTGTTTCTGGGTAGTTTTTGCTCAGACATATTGTGGAATATTTGACAATGATGTTCCTTGATATCCTTACTGTATCAAGTGCCACCCACTTCATGAAGATTATTTCTTATCCTTCCAATTAGACTTGGTTTTTCCTGCTTCTTAATCTTTTCAGTTCTTTAGATTGTTTTATTGGTACATAGTATATCACTTGATTTTGAATCCATTTGTGTACTTGTATCCTTGCCTTTATCTTTAAACTAATTATTTTGTGATTATCTACATGCTTCCACATTCCTGTACCTTGTGTGTCAGAGATACTCAGTAAATACTTATGTTAGAGAAAACACTGTAGAGAATAGATACAAGACCATTCAGGGACATCAACTTTAAACATACTATATGTTAAACTTTGCCTTCTCCATCTCTCTCCTTGCACCACTAAGTTCAATCCACGTTTGCTAGTAGTTGTCTATCTGAGTGTTTTCTAGGAGAGATCTGAAGACATTGGAGGGAGATCTGGAAAGAAGGAGGCACTAGAAGAAGTTTTGCACAGAAATTTCACTACAGGCTCTGGTAAAACATCCTTTCATGTGGTACCCACTTCAGTTGGTGTCTGTGAAATCATGTCATCTTTCTCAGGTTCTGTACAATGCTTCTATGACAAATACCAGGTTTTAGATAATGGTGACATAACATAGATAACCTAGAACAAATATATTAGAAGGTTTTCTGAAGAAATGTTCTCCTTCTTTACATGTTCATCATTTCAGTCTCAGCAAATGCATTGCTGAGCAGAAAAACCAGCACAGTGCCTCACAAAATCTAGTGACCCGAAAAGCCAGAGACTGGGTGGTAGGAAACACCAGCACCTTTTGACAGACAGAGGAATCAGACACCCCAGTGGAAGGCAACTGTCAAAGCACAGGCAAGATATGGATGAGAGCACCATGAGTGAGATTTTTAACTTGTTTGATATAGGAGTACAATTTTTGTTTTGATGAACCAAGATCTCTCAGGAAGCTGTCTCACTTGAGTCAGCAGTTTAATTGAAGAATGGTGGTGGCCTCAGTTGTTTTGACTCACTCTGGTATACAGATCGTGTCTGTGCCACAGATAAACCAGGAGATAACCATGATCCTCCAGGTAGAGATAGATGATTCCAGAAAAATAGATCAGGGATGGTAATTTGACAAGATTATTGGATATATAAAATTTTGTGAAGATAAGGGTTCTCAGAAAAATTATATATTTACATATGAAATGCAATAAAGTATTCAAAAGTAATATATTTCTGTAAAGAACTCACTTCCCCCATCAATCTCCCTGATGTTATAAACATTTCTTGAAATATGTCTTATATATAAGTTTCTCCTCAATTTTATGCCACAAGTGACATAATTATGTAATAAAAAGCAGTTGAAATGGGAACACGAAGAATAACATTTAATTTAGATGTTTTCCAACTTCATGACTTTTGTGAGAAAAATAATAGCTCTATTCTTGTTGAAGCAAAGTAGTAAAATGTAACTCCTTCGGTCTTTAAGTAGAGCTATCTCTGCCCAGCGATTGCCTACAACACTCTCATTTGTGAGTATTTTTTTTTCTGGAATTTGCTAAATATATTCATGTACCTTATTATATTATTGTTTATAGACATGGTTTTCTTTAAAAAATCAAGTTCCATGTTGTTTATTGGGTATGACATGGCTATTACATATATGAACTTACATTAACTGTGATAACTTCCACAATAAGACTAGGCAGTTTCAGCAGAGATGGAGGAGTGACTGCAGGTGATGGATACTAAGGGAGGCAGAGTCATTTTTCTTTGGTGGATGACTACTGGCAGGTTGCCCATGCTCCTGTGGCTGACCCCATATCCATGTAGCAGCATTCATTGAACTCAATGGATTACAAAAAAAAAAAAAAAAAAAAAAAAGAATACATGAGGTTGGAGGGAACTGTGTTGGGAGGATCTGGGATAGGGAAAGGATACATTGTATAAACACATTAAATTTCAAAGAATAAATAAATAAAAGTAAACACACATACACAAACACACACATATATTATATATATATATATATATATATATATATATATATATATATATATACTTGTGTGTCACTCAGATAAAATGTCTTCATATAACTGGCCTAAACAAAACAGATCCCCTTGGACAAATGTTCTTCATCTGGACTCATGGAACCACTCAGAGATACCTGAGCACTCCTTGAGAAGTTATGGGCTACATGGTATGTAGAATGGATCAGCAGAGTCTTTAAACCATGGGTTGAAAGTACAGAAGACACTCTTTGTTCCATAAAATTAACTTGTCATAAGATACTATTGGTACTCAGACAACGTAGTTTGGTTTTCTTTGTCCTACTTAAGAACGTAAACCAGTTTATACTAGTAAAACTAGTTTATACTAGTTTTCAATTTACTCACTTAATGTTGCTTCTGCTTCTTCAGGGAACATTTCTCTTTTTTTCCAATTTTTTATTAGGTATTTACTTCATTTACATTTCAAATGCTATCCCCAAAGTCCTCTATACCCCCCCCTCCCCGGTCCCCTACCCATTCACTCTCACTTCTTGGCCCTGGTGTTCCCCTGTACTGGGACATATAAAGTTTGCAAGACCATTGTGACATTGGGGATATCCCTGGCTGGTGATGGTATCTCTTGTGGTTTTCTGAAGAGCTGACTTTACATATGTTTGAATGAAGTGCGGCATGGCTCTAATGTAGCCACAGGCCATTCTGAGGTCATTGCTGGCACCAGCAGATGGGCCACAAGTTTGTTTGTTTGTTTGTTTTGTTTGTTTTTTAATGATTTTTTTTTGAGGCAGATTTTCTCTATGTTGTCCTGAAACTCTCTGTAGACTAGAGTGGCCTCAAACTCAGAGATCCACCTGCCTCTGCCTCCCAAGCAAGCACTGCCATTCAAAGTGCGCACCACCACACCTGGCTGAGCCACATTTTTATTGATAGGTAACATAATTATTCCTCTTAAGGGCCCTAGTGGGGGCTTTCCTACCACATTGGATTTCTCTTCTAACTGATGCTCAAGCCTCCTAGTGCCCCTTAGCTTCAAGCTTCCCTCATCACCTAGGCAACACACAGACATCAGGGATCTAAGCTCTGGAGGATTAAGGTAAGAACACAGTATACAGATTTTCATTTTGCACACAGTTACATATTCAGGATCTTCTTGAAGACTAAAATTTTTCAAAAAAGGAGGAAACTGGGCTTTTATCCCCGGGTTTTTAATCACATAAAGCAGGATTCATATTATATTCCTTTGACTCTGAAGTTCAGTGCTGTGTTTATAGATTATGGATGAATTGTGTTCCTTCCCCTGATTCCCAGTAGCTAAGACTATTTAAAAATAGTACCTTCATCAGGGTTACTGGGGAAAAAGGAGATCATACAAGAGATCCTTTAGTTCATATGATTGGTGTCATTTAAGGAGAAGAAATTAAAGCATAAAGTTCCATGAAAGATGCCCAGAGAAGTGGCATCTACAAGCCAAGAAGACGCACCAAAGAAATCAAGGCTTCAGATTCCTTGATCTTGGAGTTCCATTGTCTAGAACTCTGAAAGAAATGTTCCCTTGTTTAATCTCTCCAGTTTTGTGTTGTCTTGCAGCAGCCCTAGAAAACAAAGACAGCCATCTTGCATACAGTTTCCATCTCTCTGGGATGGCAGTGTTCTGTCCTTCCTTATACTTCAGCGTGCTGTAGGCAGGAACCGCTTCTCACAAAGTTAGTTATGACATCCCTGCTGCAATGGAGCATGCTGGGATTGGTTCTCACACAGTCACACATACACTTGCTAGCATTTTGAATGCTTTGTTCAAGTTGTCTTTTGTTTCTTTCCTATTCAGGTGGGGATAATTGAGAGAAGATAAAAATCAACATAGAACCCACAATTCTATAACTCAAATAAATATACCAACTATCATCCCACTGTCAATGTGTATACATTCTCAGGGGTCAGCTATGTTTTGCCCTCTGGAGAATAAGTCTACAGATCTCTTCAAATTCCCAAATGTGTTTATGACCATAAGAATATTAGTATCTACCATCCAATTATATTTGAAATATCATTGAATTTGAAATATATAATTTACATGCTATTCTAGAAAATATTATGCAAAGTAAGAGCAGAATATTTATCTTCAATAAATGTAAAATTATATTACAACGCTTCATTTTAAAAACATCTCTTATCTAATTTGCCACGGAAAAGAAAAAAGTAAACTCTCTGTAACAATTCTAATTTCTTCTTCAAGCTTACCCAGGAGGGAGTCCCACATCAGGGGATTACACAATGGGATTTCTCCTGGGACAAGTCACCCTAGAGCCACCAACAACAGTGAGAAGCATTCTATCTTACTTTTTGCTCAGACAAGCAGATGCACTTGCACACAGGGACCCTGGCACTCCTTGGGCTGCTCTTCTTCGCTTCCTACTTCCTGTTGTGACAGTATGCAATAAGCTATAAGTTATGAATTTCAAGGGGCAATAGTAACCATGTAGCAATGCATATAAGGAAGCAAAGAAACTCTGTGGAAAAATGGAAGAAGGGTGTGGTACTGAAGCAGAGTATGAGGTGGGAGGGAAGTGCCTATGGAATATCTGTTTTCAGTTTCCCAAAGCCTAGCTTCATTCTGTCCTTGGCTTCCATGAGATAGTTAACTTATTTTGGAATAATTCACCCTCTTTGCCTAAGTTAGGAAATTTTTTTTATCTCTAATAATATTGCTTTTAACTTAAACACACATACATAAAAGTATGTAAGTATACAAATAAAATTTAATTTACAATGTTAACTTTAAAAAAAAAACTGGGCAAAACCACTCCTATATACAAATGACAAATGAACTAAGAAAGAAATCAGGGAAACAAAACTTTTCATAACAACCACAAATAATATAAAATATCTTGGAGTAATTTTAACCAAACAAGTGAAAGCCCCATATGACAAAAATGTCAAGTGTTTGAAGAAAGAAACCGAAGATGTCAGAAGATGGAAAGATCATCCATGCTCATGGATTGGTAGTATTAACATAATAGAAATGGCCATCCTACCAAAAGCAGTCCACAGACTCAGTGCAATTCTGATCAAAATTCCAATAGCCTTTATAGACTTTAAAAGGACAAATTTCAACTTCATAAGGAAAAACAAAACAAAACAAAAGCCCAGGATAGCTAAAACAATCCTGAACAACAAAGGAATTGCTACAGGTTGTATTACAAAGCCATAGTATTAAAGGTCACATGGTATTGGCATAAAAATAGACATGCTGATCAGTGGAGTTGAATTGAAGACCCAGATATAAATCCATACACATATGAACTCTGATTTTTGATAATGAAGTCAGAAACACACATTACAAAAAGACAGCATCTTTATCAAATGGTGCTGGTCAAACTGGCACTCTTCATGAAGAAGAATGCAAATAGATCCATACTTATCACCTTGAGTCAAACTCAAGTCTAAGTTGACCAAAGACTTTAACACAAAACCAGATACACTGAACCTCATAGGCAAGAAAGTGAGGAATATCCTTGAATGCATTAGTATAGTAGAAGACTTTCTCAACAGAACACAGAAAACACTAAGATAAACAGTTAATAAATGGCATAAGACTGAAAGGCTTTTGTAAGGCAAAATACACTGTCAAATTGGACAAAGCAGCAGCCCACAGAATAGGAAAATATTTTACTCATATAGAGATTAATTATCTAAAATATATAAAGAACTAAAAAAACCACCGTAGACAGTGAAAAATCAAATAATGCAATTAAAAATGGGCTACACATCTAAACAGAAAATTCTCAGTAGAGGTATCTCAAAAGGCCAAGAAACATTTAAAGAAATGTTCAATATCCTTAGCCATTGGGAAAATACAAATGAAAAGATGGATTCCATCTTAGGCCTGTCAATAACACATATCATTGATAGCTCATGCTGGTGAGGGTGTGGAGTCAGGGGAACACTCCTTCACTTCTGATGGGAGTGCAAACTCTAACCAAGAGGGAAATCAATATGACAGTTCCTGAGAAAGTTGGGAATTGATCTACTTCAAGACCCTGATATACCAGTTTTGAGCATATACACAAAGGACGTTTCATCCTACCACACATAAGGACACTTGCTCAACCATATTCATTGCAGCTTTATTCATAACAACTAGAAACTAGAAACAACCTAGATGTCCCCCAAGAGAAAAATGAATAAGAAAATGTACATTTACATAATGGAGTTATTACTTAACTGTTAAAAACAATGGCATCATGAAATTTGCAGGCAAGTGGATGGAACTAGAAAAAATTATCCTGAGCGAGGAATACCAAATACAGAAAGATAAATATGGTATGTATTCACTTACAAGGGGATATTAGCCATTAAGAAAATGATAACCAAGCTATAATTTATAGACTCAGAGAAGTCAGGTAAAGAGGAGAACACTAGCAGGGGATGCATGGATGTTAAAATAATTTTAAAATCCATTTTTCCTTTCCAACCCTGACTCTAGGAATGACAACTTTGAGGTTAATTATTTATTATCAAATGCCTAAGCTACAAGGTTTTGGCTCATTCTCTGCCTAGTTCCTCACTTATTTATTCTACTTTATATGTACCATGTACTCAGTTACCTCTCCTTCAGTCCCAGCCTGCTTCTTTCTTCACATATCTCTCATCATCTCCCTTAGCATCTTCCTGAGTCTTCACCTGCTTTCTGCTAGTTTACTTCTGTCTCCCTGACTAGTCCATTTCAGCTCTCCCAAATCTTTTCCCGATTCTCCTTTTATTCTCTCAATGTCTACCAGAATCCTATTTCCTGCCCCAGCTCATTGGCCATCAGCTTTTTAATTGGCAGAGAGTGCTTATAAGAGATTCTCTCTATACCTGGATCTCCCTAGGAGGAGAAATAGAACAGATATTAAGGGCAGATTGGAGACAGGTAATGTTGGGTGCAGGTGTCTGGGGATCAGGTGGCTGGGTGTGGGGTGGAGGGAGAGAGTTTGGAGAGAGATGGCTGGGAGTGGGGATGGTGTGAAAATGAGTGCAGTGGAAGCTTCCTAGACTATGAAGATGATCCTTATGAGGAGTCCTATCAATGGGTGGTGTGGAATATAAACTGGCCATCTTTTACAGCCAGGCAAAGCTTTCATTGGTGGGATCAGAGTGTATTCAATTGAGTTGTTAGCTAAGGGGTTCCCATGGAAATCCCCCCAAATGCCAAGCTATTGCTAAGACAAAAGGCTGCTCTCCACCAACTGACAGCAGGACACCATTGCTGAGGACAGCACCCACACAACTCACTGAACATGGAGAAGTCAAGCTGGTGTGTATCTGGAACCCTCATTCCTTTGCTCTAGTCTCTTTGACATGGGAAAGTGCTCTACAGGCTACTGAAAGAAATATGAACACCAATCCAGCCACAGAACTCCTGACTTTTAATCTGTCCCGCCTAGTAGCCAATCAATGTCTGATCTGATCTGTGACCCACTTCATGAGAAGGAACCCATACCCAACACAGTTCAAGTGACCAAGAACCAAAAACTAGATAGTGAAGAGATCTGGAGTAAATTCAAATATTACTGGAAAAAAATCAATAAAATGATTTCTAATGATATTCTGCTATACTTGGAGATAAATGTCTTACCTAGTCATCATCAGAGAAACTTCATCTGACAGCATATGGGAATGGATGCATAGACCCACAGCCAGACATCATGCAGAGTGTCTAAATTGGAGGTCTCCATCGAATCCCTTCCCTCAGAGGCAGAGAACGTGGAGGAGACCAGGAGAAAAGGCCCTTGGCATCAATCAAGTAAGGCACACATGAGCTCACAGAGACTGAAGCAGCAAGCACAGGGCCTACACAGGCCTGCAATAGGTCTTTTGCATGTATATTATAGCTGTTAGCTTAGTATTTTTATAGGACACCTTACTGTGAGAATGAGTGGGTCTCTGACTCTGGTACCTGCTCTTGGGGTTCTTATCTTCCTGTTGGATTGCTGTGTCCAAGTTTGATGTGGTAGTTTTTGCTTCTTCTTCTTATGTTTTTATTTTGTCATGTTTCGTGGTTGTCTCTTAGAAGTCTATATTTCCTAATGAGAGACAGAAAGGGAGTGGATCCAGTGGGGAGGTGCTGAGAGGGGTAGAGAGAGGGTAAACTGTAATCAGGATATGATTAAAGGTATGAGAAAAGAATCTGTTTTCAAAACAAGAAAAAAAAATGGGCAAAGCCAAAGACTTGCTTTTCTGAGTGTCATAAAAGTGAATGGATAATTATGGTTAAGGACAAAGTCCAATGCCACACATTTCAGGAGAAATCTTGAATATTGAAGAGTTGTTAGAGTATAGATGCTCACAGATGGCCTTTCTAAAGATAATGAATATATGTATTTTAGAGGGAACCGTTTACTGATTCTGACATTTCTATGGTAGCATCTAACCTCATTGTCTAAGAGCTCCATCTTCCTTTTGCACTATTTTTTTTCCCTCTGAAGTCAGAGAACAGATGCATAAGTTCTAGTGAAGTGAAGCTCTGTAGTCCTGGTTTCATCGTCTTCCATTCTGTGTATTTTTCTGGACTGAACTGCTGCCAGTGGATGATCTGTGCCATCTTTCCAGTAGGTTGCATGAAGATGGCTGGCAACTGGATGTTACAGGTGCATAGCCAACTCTTCAAGAGTAACAGGGTCTGATGGACAAGTTGGTCCTCAGAATCCCACTTTCCCCCCCTTCAGTTCACCCATGATAAATTGATGGCTGAGCAGAACAAAGATGAATTGGAGAGAAAGCAAGGGAGGGCTTTGGGGCTAGGGTGAGAGGAAGGCAACCTAGCTTCTGACCCACAGGGTTCTGAGTCAGTCTTTAGACACTTATTGGAACCATGGTGTGTTCAATGCTACTCCAAGCTCTGGGAGTGTAGAGGCTAAACAAAGTATCTGAAAACCAAACTAAACAAATCAAACATCCAAGCAACTAGCCAACCCAAATCAATCAACCAAACAACAAAACCAGCCAACTAGCCAACCAACCAAATCAACCAACCAACCAACCAGTGAACTAACCAACCAACAAACTAATCAAATGAACTAACCAAACAAACCAGTCAACCAACCAACAGAACTAACTCAACCAACCTACCAGCCAACTAACCAACCCAACCAACCAAATAAACCAACCCACTAACCAAACAAACTAATCATCCAAACCAGCTAACTGACCAAAGGAATCAACCCAAACAACTTACCAACCATCCAAACCAGGCAACCAACCAAACCAATCAACTAACCGAACTAACCATCCAAACCAGCTAACCAAACCAACTCATCCAACCTATCAAACAAGCAACCTAACCAATCAACCCACCCACCTACCCACCCACTAACCAACTCACCCACCCACCAACCAACCAACAGAACCAACCAAAGACACCCTCCCACCACCACGAGCACCCCGCCCCCACCACACATAAAAATTTAAACCATCAAATTCCCTGCTCATCAACAAAGATAATTTCTAGTAGCAAATACTTGGGAAGTAAATGGATGTCTTGATTCAGGCAGTGACAGCAGGGGTGACAGCTGGGGCAGACACAGCTTCCCATTTTGTAATACTGTAATACTGTTAAGCACTGCCTTAACCCAAATTGATTTCACTGACTTTAAGATTCCAAGCTCTTTGTGTGACAAATGTCACACTTGTGTACACGCGTTTGTACTTTATTTAGAGTGCCAGTTTAAAGGGTTGCAAGGAAGAAAAAGGACTAGTGTGCCTTTGTGGGTAAGCTCTGGGAAGGATTACCTCTGAGCAGAGTGGTCAAAACCTCTCCAGGAAAGCCGCCAGGTGGCACCTGTAAGGCGCAGATGGGGAGAGCCATTTGCCCCACCCCCATAGCCGGACTCTCCAGACTACCCCTCACCCCTCGGGCTTGTTCGCAAGGAAGTGGGGGAGTTTCAGTCTCTTTCCAGACAGCGTGATTACACACCAAAATTTTCTGACACCTCAAACACACCGAGGGCGGATTGTCTCCACACAACCAGGCTGTCAAAGGCACGAGCCTGGTGGTGGGGAACACTCAAGCACTCTGCAAGGTGGGGAGTGGAGTGGCTGTGGGCTGCCCCTGTGCCCAGGTCTGCTCAGTCTGGGTCTAGGGAGGGAAACATTGGCAAGGGAGAAGCAGTTCTCAGGACTGTGACACGCAGAAGTCACCAGAACGTGGAACAGCGCTTCACACTCCTTAAACGCCCAATCCTCCTCCCGAGGACAGTCAGTGGGGACTAGTCTGAACCACCTTCTCACGTCCTTTTACATTTCCCCCCTTGCAGTCCCTTCTCCTGTCCGGGTCGCATTGTGACTACCTTGGGCTGCCCACCCCCACCCCCACGTTTCGCCCCTGTGACCCCGCACCCCGGGATAGGCAGCTGCCCCCGGAGACAGCAGAGTCTGAGTGGTGGGTGTCAGTAAACAGAAGCAGCGTGTTGTGGTCATTTCGAGCTGTGCGGTCGGGCCATCAACTCCATCTGTGGCAGGGAGGCGAGCTGCACCAGTTGCGAGACTGCCGCTGCTCCTCTTTGGTGGCTGGTTGGTGACATTGGGAGGAGACCGCTCCGAGGGAGTGAGCCTACGACGACGAGGAAGAGAGGCAGGGCGGTGGGGGTGGGGAGGTGGCGACAGTGCCAGGGGGCGTGTGAGCTGCGGACGAGGAGCAACTTCTCCCGGGCGCGCGCTGCGGGGCGGCGGGCGGAGCGTGATCTGCCAGCCCGGAGCAGGGAGCCGGGAGCGGGGAGGCTCGGCCCGCGCCCTGCACGCTACCATCCTCCGGGTTCCCAGCCCCGGGTGCTGAGCTCGCCGCTATAAATAGCAGGTTACAGCTTCTGCTTGGGCGCACACGCTTTCACTGGAGAACGCAGGAAAGTCATCCTGAAAAGTGTCTGCCGCTGCTATCGCCCCCTACTCAGCCTCTGCAAGAGGTAACATCCTGCCTGGGATCCTGGGGCTCTGGGGGAGGGAATTTTGCAGGGTGCGGAGGGTGAGGATGGGTGAATCCGTAGGCTGTGGGTCGTGCGCATCGGACAGCTCAGGGTGGTGGTGGTGGTGGTGGTGGGGTGTACGTCCTGCCTGAGAGGCAGCTGGTGTGTTTCTTATCAAGTTTCCCAGCTTGCAGCCAGGATCGTCCCTTCAGCCTTGCCTCCCAGGGGATGGCTGCTGGGGGTACCCCTGTGACCCTGCTTACTGTCTTACTGAGCTCGCTTGGTCTGGCGGTCTGGCGTGAACACACACACACACACACACACACACACACACACACACACACACACACACGAGTTCCAACCCCCAGGTGACACTGAGCTCTTGCCCAGCCTCTGGTCCCTTTGAGCGGTTCTTAAAAGATGCTGTAACGACTGGGAGTGCTTAGGGACTGCTTCTCAACCCTAGTCCCAGTCACTGGCCATCTCCTGCTTCAGAGGAAGTGGTCCTGGTCCTTAGGACATAGAAGGCATGCTGGGGTCGCAGTTGACTAAAGAGCTCTCTTTTCATGGCTATCTCCAGCCCCACCTTCAACAACTCCTGTCCTCTGCCCCCCCCTCGCCGCCCCCTCCCAAGCCAGGCCTGTTTCCCCTAGGTTACCTTCCTGTTCTACCCACCCCGAAGAGGAGTCAAGAAGGAGTTAGAAAATCAGGGCTTCACAGTAAGTCTGGGTGATGAGAGGACCCTCTGGAGTCTCAAATTTGCACTTCAGCCTCCTTGAGCTTATCTGGCCCCTCTGGCAAGGCAAGGGGCCTGGCTGAATCCAGGAGCCTGCTGATAGTATGGACTTTCAGGGCTGCAACCCGCTAGTTCTAGGTGATGCGAGAAACAGAAGCACCTGTGTTTGCCCCTCTCCACCTTTGATTTTGCTTCCCCCTGGGGAGGTGATTTCTGCCCAGGAGGACACCCAGAGGTTTCTGTTTGTCAAGAGAAGCTTTATAGGTGAGGATGTGCATATTGATGAGATAGTTGCAGCCACACAAAACTTATTGGAAAAACCCCAGAGGAGAGAGAGGCAGCAGTTGCTGTTAGGGGACCGAGGTTTCTTAAGGGCAAGGATGCTCAGTTGATTATGTGGCTGCATCAACTTACCAGGGAAACCCTGCGGGACATTCGAGCACACTGGTCTTAAAGATGTAGAATGCCTTCTTTGTTCATCTTTCTTTATGTTTTTCTTTCTCCTGATTCTGGCTTCCTTGCTCTTTCTAAAATGACATTTGAGGTCATTATGTGGGTATTACATTTTTGCTTACATTTCCCCTCAGTCTGAAAGAAGTTATTTATAAAGGTGTAGCTCTATAAAATACATGAAAGAGCAGAAGACAGGGATGAATTCATCTCTCCTACGATGGGCACTAGGTGGCCCCTTTTATAGGTGTACATCTACATTTAGAGGACCTTGCTTGCACAGAAATTTTCTTAGTGAGTTCTGGAATCAGAATGATATCAATCTGACTTGGTTCAAAGACTCAGCAAGAGAGTGGCTGCCTGATGCTGTGTTAGAGGTAGAGTTAGGAGAGGTTTGGACAAGTGGGTGCTGTCAGCTTACTCGGTGTGGGAGGAAATACATTAGCTCATGTTCTTTGGGATATACTCCAGGGAAACATTGACATGAAATCACAGTAATTGATCAGTGCCTCTGTGCTCAGCACACGGGCCTTAAACTCAAACCTGTAGGAGTTGCAGTAAGTTAAAATGCTTCTGCAGAAAAAAAAAAAAAAAAAAAGGAGAGAAAGAAGGAAAGAAAGGAAGGAAAAGGGGGATGTTTTATGAGAGTCCTGTGTATGTGAGAGAATATGTGTCTTTGAGCCTTATGTATGTTTTGTGGGGGTTTTTTTTTTTTTTGGCTCTTTTTCATCATCTATTTTTGGTTTTTGTCTTATTTTATTTTATTCTTATTCTCTGGATGCCTGTTTTCTAATGAGAGACAGAAGGGGTGTGGATTCAGGTGGGAGGAGGTGGAGGGATCTCTTAGGAATTGAGGAGGGAAAAATGCAATCAGAATATTATGGATGAAAAAACTATTTTCATTGAAAGAAAAATAGAAAATATAGATTTTTTTTCTGAGTTTCTCTCAACGGTGACTTAAGAGATTGTCCTTGAAAGGTTATGAAACATGATTGTGATAAGGCTACAAGCTCTGTGTCATTGGAAAACATTTTCTGATTGGTTTTTAACATTCTAAATCGTATTCTCACCTGTGAGGTAAACCAGTATTTATTTGTGATAAACTGATGGCCAACAGGGTGTTTGATACAGGGCTCTGTTCTGACGAAGTGAGAACAGCCTGATAAACTGAGTCTTGACCCTCAAAACATGTAAAGAATCATCAGAGTTCTGGGCGGAAGGTGCTCTTAGAATATTGGCCTCAGCTCCACTCTGAGAATGCAGGTCAATTGAATGACTGTACATCTTACAAGATTCTCTGTCAAAATACTGTCTGGCCCTAGTACTGTATGTAGACGGGTCAGCCAGCTTTGGTTAGAAGATGATGCAATTACATCTTAGTTTTTCCGAAATGGAAAGTGAAATTAAGTTCTAGAGAAGCCGGCTATTTGTTCTACAGATGCAAATTTAAAGTTTCTGGTTTCCCTTCTGAAACCTTGCAGGGCCTTCTAGCTACTTGTCAGGCTAGTCCTCACACGCTCAGCGCTCAGTGGGTACCATCCAAGGGCTTCAGGCAAAATCCTAGAAGGCATCCATGAAAGACAGGAACCCATCTTATCTCTTAGCAACCAAGTAGACATCAGTTTCCAGGTAAGCATCTAGCATCTGGAAACACAAAGTCCAAACAGGAGAAAGTTGTAATTAGTAAAGGAACGTGCTTACTGAGTATCTGCCATGTTTGTGTTTTCCATTCAGTGGTGCTAATAGTTAGAGAAACAAGTCTCATGTTTTATAATCTGCATGGAGTAAAGGCTTTGCCATTCACACAGAATTTTCAATTTGAACATGTAATCACATGTTCAGAGCATGTATTTTCTATATTCTTTATTTTTATTCTTTTAAAGTGACTGATTGCTCTCTCTAAAGGCCTAAAGAACTTATTCCAAAAGCCACGTTATTTTTGTTCTCTTTTTTGTATGTTGCTTAGAAATCTCTACTAGAGAACCCTTAGCAGACACTGATCCCACATGTATTTTGATATTGAAACTGTTCAATACATAATTTCAGCACAAACATTTCTCAATAGATAAATCTAAAGAATAATGCTATAACTGAGTTTTTGCACGTTAGATCCATGCAGTCTTTGTGTTTTAAAATTTTAGTTGTAGTATATACACCTAAGAACGATACTTAGTGGGAAACTTATAAGGAAGCTCCCAGAGTCTCAGGTGTAGCCATTATTGGAGTCAAGATATCTCAGTTCATCCTCTTTATGTGTTTCAGTGCTTCATCTGCCAATAAAAATGATTGTAAAATGCTTCTGGCAAGGCTGGAGAGAAGGCTCAGCCCTTTTCAGAGGAGCTAGGTTTGATTCCCAGCATCTACATTGGTCAGCTCACAAGGGCTTTTGATTCCTGTTTTGGGGGATCTAAAACCCTCTTGTGACCTTCCTCAGATACCTAGATACACATGGTACACATAAAACCCATACACGCACACATCCATATACACACATAAAAGAAATGACGTGATGTTTTATGGATTCTGACTGAACCCCAGACTAATCAGTGTGTGACTGTTGAAGGACTTGTCTTTTATCCAAGGTACTCTGGTGGCCCACATTGTCTACCCTGTGAGTACCTCATTAGAGTTAATCTGCACAAGGCCTACAGACTATGGTGTGGAGTCTTGAGTTTACATCTTTCCAGTCGTCTCTGTAATTGTGCTGACTCGTAGGTATCGTCACAGCACAGTGCAGCACTTTTAAGTAATATTTTCCTAACTTGTTTTTCTGAGGCATATTCGGAGTAAGTCTGCTCTGCATTATGCAGCTATTGTTGCTATGATCCCTGACGGTATGTTGGGGACCAGGCAGAGAGGTAATTGAATGAGTAAAGGAGATTGTGAGTTTCTCAAATCATAGGACTTTGATGGTATTTCCTTTGGGAATTATTTAAATTAATAAATTTCATGAGGATAGAGATAACACTATAAATGGGAGTTTTGTCTATCATTTATCTATCAAGTACCTATCCATCTATCTACCATCTGAGTATCTAAACAATCATAAGTCTGCTTATCTATCAACATCCATTTATCTATGTATCTATGTATCTATGTCTATCATCTATCTATCTATCTATCTATCTATCTATCTATCTATCTATCTATCTATCTATGTGTCCATCTATCCACTTGTGTGTCTATTTTCAACAAAGCTATGCATCAGGCTTAACAGTGAAATTATTCAATGGTTTTCTCTGATGTTTTCCAATGTTAGGGATGTTGCGATGGACACACAGGCTGTGTTAAAGCCATGTTGATATTACATCACTGAAGTGACAGTAGCAATGGCAAACTTGTTCCAAGGTACAAAAGGAAATGGTATGACGACTTCTATACACGGTTTATATATTTACATATTATATGTTAATTTAAAATATCACAGAAAGAAAGTGACACTTTTTTAATTTCTCAAAAGAGTGAGTTTTTAAAGGTTAAGTGGTTGTAGTTTGAAGAGAACTTTCAGAATTGTTCACTATGAAAATCCAATCTGAATGAGAGCTGGAAACGCCTCGCAGGGTGAGACTAGTGCCTGGAACCTGAAGCTTTCTGTGTTCAATCCCACCATGGTAACAAATGAATTGCTTTAGTTTGGGTTTCTATTGTTTCAGTGAAATACAATGACCAAAAAAATCAAGTTGGGGAGAAAATGGTTTATTTGACTTACACTTCTATATCTCGGTTCATCATAAAAGAAAGTCGGGACAGGAACTTAAACAGGGCAGGAAGCTGGAGGCAGGAGCTGAGTCAGAGGCCATGGAGGGGTGCTGCCTACTGACTTGCTTCCCATAGCTTGCTCAACCTGCTTTTTTATAGAACCCACAACTACTAGCCCTGGGGTGGCACTACCCACAGTGGGTTGGGCCCTCTCCCACTAACTAAAATGCTCTACAGATTTTTGTATCATCTGATCTTATGAAGGCATTTTTTTTTCTCAATTAAGGTTTCCTCCTTTCAGGGAACTCTAGCTTGGGTCTAGTTGACATAAAGCAATTCAGCATGTGAAAAACAAAACCGAAAAACAACAACAACAAAAAACCCTCAAACAACAACAAAAAACCCTCAAACAACAGCAACAGTGAAAATCTAACACCCATCTAATAATATATAGCTATATCCTACTGATAGCTTTTTGAGGTGAAAATGTAGGTCCCTAGTAAAGCACTTGTCTAGATTGAGGAAGACCTTGGGAAGTCCCCAGTACCATACAATGAACTTACTAGCTAGAGTTTTTATTTACAATTACAGTGGTGGTCTTGAGTAGGCACAATACAGTCCCAGAATTTGAGAGGCTGAGGCAGGAAGACTGCCCTTCTAGAATATAACTCTAAACACACGTCCTCCCAGGCTGCCTAAGTACTCCATAGAGGACCTTTCAATGTAGTTCTTGTTTAATCATTGTTGGTTGCTCTACCAGACAAAAGCCAAGAGGGGCGACCCATATCCAGCACATTAAAAGTCACTCAGCCTGAGGGAAGCGCAGGAAAACTGAGAATCAGTGGCATGCTAACCCAAGGTTAACAGAACTTGTGAGCTTGAGCAGAGACGTCAGCAGTTTGCAAGGAAGCATTAAAATCTCATTTATAATTATCTAATATCATCCAATGCTGTTCCAAACACTTTTGTATCACAGACTCACTAGATGTGTCCTGCTTGCAGATAAATATTTTTAAAAGCATTTTTAAGAGTTTACAAATTTTTATTGAAAATATTTTTGTAAGCTTTAGGTGTGTGTGTGTGTGTGTGTGTGTGTGTGTAAATACACTCAGTTCTGAACATGAAGATCAGAAGCCAGTGTCTGCTATCCCCTGTCTTTCTCTGATTATTCCTCTGAGGGAGAGTGTCTCTTGAACCTAACACTGCCATTCTCTGGGCTAGGCTGAAGCCATCAAGCTCCCGCTGTCTCTGCTGCCTTTGGAGATGAGGTTCCAGGGACAATGGTCTTGGCAAGTGTGTGTGAATTCTGGTCCCTGTGTTTGCTCCTAAGCCCTCACTCAGCCATTTCTCTAGCATCCATTATAAAATACTTTGCTAGGCAAAGCACAGTGTAAAAATGTCAGTTTTATGTGATATTGTACACATGTAATCCTAGCACTCAGGAGATGGAGGAAGGAAGATCTGGAGGATCTCAAGGCTGTCTTTGGCTACACAGTGGGCCTAAGGACAGGGAATTCTGTCTACAAATGAACAAACATACGCCCACCTTAGCTGGTGACATAGGTCAGTGGTAGAGCACCCTGCCTAGCATAGGAAAAGCCATGGGTTCAATTCCAATTACCACATACACACATACCACCTTAAAACACACCTTTTCCTCTCTTCATTAACAAAATCTGCAGTTTTATATTTACTCATCTGCTTGGATGTGTCTTAATAAGACAGATTGCTTTTAATGGCATGCGTGATTTCTTCTGTTGCTATAGACTTTTTCTTTCTGCTGAAATCTTAAGGTTAAATATGTTTCCTCACTGTCCTCTGGTAAAGTTGTTTTAAAATACAGCATTCCCTCCTCCATAGCTGTTCACGGAGGCTGACATTACAGACACTCAGCACCAGGTGGCAGTGTGCAGCTCTTAAGTCATCTCCACTGCATTCATTTTTAAAGTTTTTCTTTTAAGCTATTTATTTATATTGTGGGAGTTAACGAAGTTAAAGCCCACAAGCACATAAACCTTAGAATTGTATTTTGGAGATCTGTTATTAGAAATACTTTAAAGATTTGATTTAGCATTCCCTGCTTTTATGTGGAGTTGGAGTACCTGGAGAACTCTTTGGAATTAATTGAATTAAATGCACCAGAATTTTGCTTAGGACTGGGTGACTGAGAAGGAAAGGAAAAATTAAATGAGCATGACAAAAAAAGGTATATGGTCAATCCAAAAACAGACATTGTGGCACCCATTATATACACATATTTGAATCTTAACCCTTTCACAACACACTCTGACCTTTTTTTAGGAATCACAGACGATCATTGCTTCCCCTGAGTCTCCTCCCTGTTGTACCTCATCAGTGCAACAAACAAACAAACAAACAAACAGACAAACAAACTTTACAAGTGAGCAGACCATAGTGGTAAATGTTTTTAATTCCATCGCTAAGAAAACAGAGATGAGAGGATAATAAATTAGCGTTCATCCCAGGATACACAGAAAGGCCCTTCCTTAGAATAAAAAAAAAAAACCCACACAAATGAAAAGCAACACTACCAACAAAACAACAGGAAGGAAGGAAGGAAGGAAGGAAGGAAGGAAGGAAGGAAGGGAGGGAGGGAGGGAGGAAGGGAGGAAGG
>NC_034609.1:5951049-5968334 GCF_900095145.1 Mus pahari
AGGGAGGAAGGCAGGAAGGGAGGAAGGGAGGGAGGGAGGGAGGAAGGGAGAAAGGGAGGGAGAAAGGGAGGAAGGGAGGAAGGAATGATAAATTACAATGTTAATGCTTCCATTATCCCGGAACATGCTCTGTGATATGATGGTAAGAGAGCAAACTAGACCAACTGTGCTGTACTTATGGTTTATTGGTGTTGATGCAGGTAAGAGTTCCTGAAAGTATTTCTTCTTTGTTAACCTGGTTGTAGACTTGCCTCTCTGTGGGTGAATGATTAAATTATGAGTCATAACAGATTTAATCAGTTCATTCACAAGACAGCAGGATGGAGCAACTGTGTCGTCTCCTTTTCTGGATGATCTGGCTTTTCAATCATGTTCACTGCACTGTAGGAATGGAGATCAAGGAGAAATAATCATCAAGCAACGCTGCTAATTATGAGATGCATTAATAAAAATATTTTATTATGTATAAAAGTTCAAAGCTCATATGCCTAGTTCAGTGGACTCCTGTCTACCCCATAAGCCGATGCCATAGTTGTCCACTCAGGACCAGTGAACTCTTGGCTTCCCTGTAGCCTGATGCATGATCATGCAGTCAGAATCTGGTTCGCGTCTACCCCACAGCCAGATGCTATGGTTGTTCAGTAAGGGCCATTTTGACTTCCTCGCTAGTCTCCTGCACTTTCTAGCCTCTTTGGAGTGTGGGAACAAATTATAGAAATTATATCCAAGGAAGTATAGCTATAAAATAGTTCTTTACAAATCATTCCTTGCCCGGGATGTGCTCCTAGTTCTTCCCCTTTTATTTGGTTATGTGTGTCTCCTTCATATCTTATGCAACAGTGAGAGAGGAATGCTAATGCTGGGATAGTGGAATGGAACGTAATGGAGACACTCTATCCTATTTGACTTCTTTATTTTTTTCCACTCATTTATTTTCCTGATTAAAAGTGTGGTAAGGGTCCATTAACATAAATAATGGACAAGTGAGGTCTAAAGAGGCAGAAAACATCACCCAAATCAACATTGTTAGCATTTGATAGTTCTTTATATAATTTTCTATGATTCTCTTATAATGATTATAGTCTATTTGCAGGTGTTTCTTTTGTTTTTTGTTTTTTAATTTAAAATTCTCTCCTTTGAGCTAGCTTAGATACTTATTGACACTTGTTATCTGCAAGGTACTCCGTTAGGCTATGTTCTGGTCATAGCAGTGAATAACAAAGATGGCCACTTTCCCCAGGCTGTCAAACACATCAAGCTGAAAAAAATCGTGACTGCAGAAGCCACGGGGTGGCTCACTAGGTCAAGGTGCTTGATGTACAACACTGAGGACTGACTGAGATTGTATGCCTGGAGCCCATATACAAGCTGGGCACATAGAGCAAATGTCTACAATCCCAACACTACTGGGGAGATGGTAGGCAGAGACTGAATCCCTGGACCCCATGGTCGAGCTAGCCTGGCATACACAGCAGAAAAATTACCATATGACCCTGCCTCCAAAATGGTGGAAGGTGGGAGCAGACACTCTAGGCCATCCTCTAGTTTCACATGTACATTGTGGCATGCACCAGCATCAGCACATATGAATACATATCCCATACACACACACACACACACACACACACACACACGTATGTGTGTGTGTGGGGGGAAATGGGGAGATAGAGATCAGGGAATTATTATATAGTCATAGAAATTCTTAGATTTTAGATTATTGGCAATGTTTTTGTTGTAATCAAATTGTGACAAATATTTTCTATTTTTATCTTATTTTGTATTATTCTAGGAGCAATTCTTAGAAACAGCATCCTGAATAAAGAATGTGAAACGTTTTAAAAGCCCTCACACTATCAATTGTTTTCCAGAAGGCTTTCATTTATTTGCGTTGTTTATTTGCATCGTCACAAGAAGACCTGTTATCATTTCACCAGCAGTAAGGATACCAAAAATGTGTTAGTTCAAAAGGTGAGGATGAACTTAACAACAGAAACTAAGACAGACTGAGGCCGTCTAGAAGCCATTCATAACACAAGTCCTATTGTCAGTGTCCATGTTATACACCCTCTGTGTGACAGCTACAGAGGGTGGTGGTCTTGTGGAGCCAAGACTGACTGAGGCCGTCTAGAAGATGTTCATAACACAAGTCCTATTGTCGGTGTGCATGTTATACACCCTCTGTGTGACAGCTACAGAGGGTGGTGGTCGTATGACTTAGCTGTTGTTGTTTTTAATTTAGTGCTGGGAACTGAACCAGGGCATCATATGTATTATTCTTTCATGAAGATTTATTCCTAGACCCCTCTCTCATTTTAAAAGTTGGGAAATGTTCTTTGGAGGATGTTAACTAACCTACCCAAGAATGGATGTATGGCTAAAGTTGATTCTAGTTTGAGATCTAGACTTTAGAATTTGGAAGATGGCTCATTGACCAAAATGCTTGTTGAGTAAGCATGAATACCTGAGTTTGGATCCCCAGGACCCATGTCAAAACTCGGGGAGGGGTCAGGGCTCACACCTGTAGCTCCAGCATGATGGGGGTGGGGTGGGGTGGGCATAGACAGGGGTGGCCTGCTGCTCCTTGACCAGCCAGCAGAACCAAAATGACAAGCTCCGGGTTTCCTGAGACTCCATTTCAAAAACTAATGTGGAGGCCTCTACATATGCATGCATGGGTGAGCATACTTGCACATATAGGTACATATACATGCACAGAAAATACACATGCACACACAAAATAAAATATAATCTAGGCTTTTATGTGACATATTTCTTTTCCATGGCTCTGCTGAGTGAGATTGAATGTTGTGTAGCCCTTATTTTCATTTTCATATTATAATGCGAAGCTAATTCAGGTGTTTAGCATGACTGTACATTGAGACCCTGAATTTCCTTTCACCAAACTGTTTTTTGTTTTTTTTTTTACATAGAGGTGATATTGGACTTTTGTCAATTATGTTACTTACATCTTTGAGTATATCAGTTGAAAATATGTTTGTGGTTAAACTGAATATCTTGTTTTTCTCATAGTGTTTTTGTGTACAAAACTATATTTTTTCAGTCAACAAAGAAGTTTCTGATTTGCCTAAGTTGATTTAAAATTATTCATATTTAGTTAGTAAATGATTTTGTCTCTCACATAGTCAACATTTCCCAGGTAATATGAAATATGCAACCCATTGAAATTCCTCTTAAAATGGATATTTTCTTATCGTGGTAGTCTTTAAATATGACTTATTCTCCACTTGGTCTTGCTTTTAGCGATGGTACCAAACATTTCCTTAGTCCGCAGGTGCACACATGTAGACGCCCCCTTAGTCCGCAGGCGCACACACACATATAAAGCTCCCACATTTGCCTTGCGTGGACTTTCAGTTCCCCTGTACTTATTTTACTCTAGTGACTTTTTCAGTTCCTTTGCAAATACCACCCAGCACTGAATGCCATTTTTATATCTCTATATCCTGTGTATCTGAGACCTCAATTTTTTTAGTACTTTTCTCCCTCCCATTCAATGTCCTTAAGACACTTCCATTGATCTTTCTTCCAAATTAATTTTAGAATAATTTTGTAATCCAATATACTTTAAGGTTTTAATTGAGTCTTATTGAATGGATAAATGGGATTAAGGAGAACTGGCACCTTTTAAAGATACAGTCTTATCTAAACCTCACTGACAGCTTGATTTTGGCAACTCTTCCTGCTGTGTCTAAGGACAGAGGGCAGACAGCAACCGTCTGCCTGAGTGTTTTCTTTTTATTCTCCACTTTCAGAACTACCAAGGCATCAGGCATTGTGATCATAACCTGTGACCTTGGCTTTTACTCTCTACTAGCTTAAAATCAAATGAGATTGGCCATTTTTGAGCTATTTATTCTCATTGTGGTTTTAGTGCTATTGTATATCTCTGGCTCACAGTACTGCAGGATACTAGGGACAGAGTCATAGGAAACCTGAAGAATACAACCTTGAGTTCAGCATATATTTATTTTAAACTATTGTACTTTAAACTACTGTACATTCAGTATAAATATTTAAATGATAATATCAACCATCAATTTTTTAAAATCAGATAACTAATTAGGTCTTACAATACAGCCCCAAAATATATACAATTTTGTATAACAACGACATAAATTGCAACAGATATTGCTCAGGGGAGATTTTATTTCTTGTATTAAATCTGACAAAATTACCTGTAAGATAATCAACTCTGGCTTGCTGCAAATGTGTGGTGGGGTTGAGTGTCTTGCCTAGGGCTATTATGTTTGTGTCCATTAGCTATACTGTTCCTAAAGACAAAAATTACTCAGAAATATTTCCATCCATACAATTGGTTTATGTGTTTCTCAAGTGCTACGTTACTATCTATCCCAACACAGATGCTTGACCTTGGAGTAGAAAATCACTTGCATATTCAAATCACACAAGAAGGAAAGCCTTTGTTTTCTCACCAGAAATCATCCCCATTTTCTCTCTGACTGGAGGACTCCATCTGCTTGGGCTAGTCTCAGACAACTATTTTTTCCAAGGGGTCTTCATGCCTGTATCATGCCTATACCTGTAGTGATTCAAGGACAGCTGCTCTGTGAGATGGGGATTGTTTAGGGAACTGCTATTCTGAGTTATGAACTTTGGCACTGTGCAAGAATCAGGTTTATCTGTCTGTTTAAAACTGCAACAGCTTCTGCACAGGTGGGTTGCCTGGTCAGGGTCTACTGACATCCACGGGCTAGTTAACTGAACCTAGCAACAGGTGAAGCCAAGTGAACGGTTTCTACCTGGCTTCTGATCATTTGCTGTTTTCTACACTCTGTTTTGAATGCTTTTATTGTGTGTTTGAAGCAGAGAAGAAAGTTATCCCAAAGCCTCAGGGGAGTTTCTCTCCCACTTGTCTAACATTCTCTGGCAGAAAGTCTTGGTGATGTGATGCTGAGAAGAACGTGCAAGAGGAACCGAGGATGCTATCAACCAAAGACATCACACTAGTGTTTTAAATCACACGTTTATTTGGGGTCTCATGTACAAAGAGCAAGGTAGCTAGTTAAACAATCTGAATCAGTGAGTTTGGGGCTCAAGGCAGAGACCCTGCCTCATTATAATCAATGGAGAGCAAACAAGGAAGACACCAATGTCAACCTATGGCCTCCACAAACTCCTACACATACCTTGGCCCCCACACGGGCATCTACATGTGCATGCATTCCACACACATATACATGTAAAGAAAAAGAAAAAGAAAAAAAAAGATAAACTCATATTGATACGTGTTTTTTTTCTTCTTCTAGCATACTGGTCCACATAACCATTATTTAGAATAAAACTGGTAAACACTTAGTAAAAATTCAGTCTCAGTTCAGCAGGACTTATCTATGAGTCTATTTCCACATTCTATTTTCTGATGAACAACCTATTGATTCACACAGCTCTGAGGTGCCCCAGTGCTAAAGGCAGCAGGGACCCAGAGAAATGGTATTGTTGGGTAACAACTCCACAAACACATTTGGAAAGTGCAGGGAGAGTAGTTGGCTACAGTCTTCCAACAGTCTCCTGTGGTCAGGTGAAAAGAGCTTTATGGACACAGGGTAGTGTTACTGAAACATCCTATGAATAACAATCACTCTAGAGAAGTCATGCTGGCCTTGCTGGCCTTTGCTGTCAGAAACTGGGTATTTTTATTTATGTACTAACACTAATTTATTCATCATTTATTCCCTGTATACTTAAAAAAAATGACCTGAGATGGCTTGTGGTAAAACCACAAATAAAGACAGCAAGGTTTTACAGCACTTCAATAATAACATCAAAAACATATTTTAGAACTCAGCTAAACCTAGATGGCATTCAAATTAAATGGGCAGAAAAATATGATGGGGTATTCAGAAACATTCCCTAGATTCCCATGATTTTTGATAAGAAGGAGACAATTCTTTAAGTTATAATTTGATGTCATAAAGTTTCTGCAGGCAAGCTGTATGGGCTATTAAGGTGAGGCCTGATGCAGAGAAGCTCCGTGGGCAAATCCTATCAAGAACAACAGCTTGCTTTAACACACATGTTTGTAATCCCGGTGCCTCACATAGACCAGCTTTGATTCAGTCCAGAACCTGTGTTTATGGGATGATCACACCCATATCCAGTTCATCTCTGGAAAAACCCTCACAGAAGTACCCAAAGGTGCCCTAGTAACACCCTGGGTATATCTTTAGCTAATCAAATTCAACGTTGAAATTAAACATCACACTTTTCATTCCTTCACTTGGAGTCTGTATTTGCTTTTGTTGTATTGACTTTGAGTTTCAGGTAATCACTGGGTCTAATGCCCAGTAGGACTCATTGTACATAATAGTCTTAATAAAGTTTTGATAAGTGAATGATCAATACAGTAGGGTTATTTTAGTCAAGGAAAATCACACAGCTGGTCTAACAATGGAGATAAAGACCTAGATAAACTTGACTTAGTAGTAAATTCTTACTATTTCGGGGAGAATTTGGCACTGGAAGAGTCTATGTGTGCATGCGTACACTCTGTCATGTGTATGGGTTTACAGGAGCCGGAGAGAGAAAGAACAGCAGCAGAGGGAAAAGGGCAATAACACTTGTTCAGGGCCTACCTTATGGCATCAGGCATTTGCTTAGCACGTTGCTCTGAGAATTCTCTGCTTTCCTACAGACTTTCATTGCCTGAGCACCAGAGCCTTGCAAGGTTGTAAAATTCTCATCACATGGTTGGCAGTGAACTTTGACAAAAACTTGCAAGGTATTTGCATAAAAGTGGTAGGACCAAATCTTGTTTTGGTGTGGATGAGCAATTCGGAGGGTTCTTCATCTCTTTTGTAGCAGTCATGAGAAAGAACAATAGAAAAATGAGATATACAGAAGAAAAAGGATATCTATTCACGAGGACACGCAAAACAGAACAGTCCATTTTGATGAAAATAATATCAGCTGGTCTTGGCTTGACATCCCAAGTCACACACTGATTCTTCTTTTCCCCACAGTTGTGTGATCCAAGTATTGTTGTCCTCGCCTTTCAGGGGAGAGACTTGACAACACGGAGAGGTAGTTTGTAGTGTTCCAGGTGCAGACTAAGGAACCAGAAGATGGAGGATTCTTGGCAAATTCCAATTGTCCAGCAGTGGAAGTGTGTACGAAGTTCAGATTTCAGAGTTCAGCCTTCTTCAGTGAACTTCCATCATTGGGAAAGGAAGTACTTACCCCTTACTCCCACCTCCCCCAAGGCTTGAAGCCAGGGTGGGAGAAAGCAGGGAAGGTTTTGTCTGTTCGTGAACTGACAGTGTGAATGTTCCCATCTGTGAGGGAGTCCAGCTAAAACCATGCTCATCTGCAGGAGTTTTCTCTCTACTTGAGGTTGTGAAAATGCTTGTTGAAGTTTGACTGGAATCACTCTGTTGAGGACACACCCGATATCTGGAGATTCTGGTGATTATGAGCATAAAGATTGTCCAGCAGTTGGAATCCTTTAATCATTCACTTTGTTCATTCTAGGCCAAATTTTGTTTCATGGCCTAAAAAGGCATCATAGTTGAAGGAAACATCTGTTATGCTGTCCACCAGAGCTTTGGAAACCAATCTGCTTTATTTACACGGTCATTTTATGAGCATTGGGCACGCTTAAAAACTTGACTCGTTGCTGAATTTTCGGCTCCAAACATTCCACATAAGTAGAAATAAATGTTAACTTCCATAAAAGGCACTGGCTAAAGCTCTCTATAGAGGTTGGTGGCTAAATGCAGAACAGCCACTGTATGTTCTGTGTTGTCTTTCCCTCCTGCTGTCTTAGAAGATACGTATTGGGCACAAAATATATTTTATTTTTAAGAAGGCTTTGTTTATCCCAGATGGCACCAATGCTGTTAAGGATTTATTTGTGCTGCGGTTACTTATAGTGCAGATACAGTGGGAACTCAGCTACACTGCAAGAACAATGTATTTGGAAAAAAATGAGCAACCTCAGGTGGCAAGTCTTCATTAGGATAAGCATGGACCAATCCATCCTATGAGAGATCCTCCATTTTCTAACGGAAGGCAGTTGTGAACTCCTATTGCATGACCGTTGCAGACCTGTTTACTGAGCTAACTGGTGAGGTTCATTTGCAGATCCTTCAACACAGATGCTTAATCTTGGGAGGAAAAAAAAAAGCTTTCTGGAAACATAAGAAGAATTTGAATTTTCTCTATCATCATTCATTGAAAACACAGGGGAATGTGTATGTACATGTCATTTGAATTAATGGTCAGGAAGACTCTCCCTTCACCCTAATGAACCCTTGAAGAAGATATTTGCAAAGAAATGACTGAAGTTGCCCCCTGTGGGGAGATTAATGTTTTAATGTGCAAAAGCAGACAATTCGCAATTCCTTTGCTCTGTGGCACTCTGAGCTGTGCAACTTACTGCCTCTCCCCCACCCTGTAGCTGCCTTCCAATAACTTTTGAAGAGCCAAAGGGGGGCAGAGCAGCAAGTGCAAGACCCTATCTAGCCCAGACTCCAGGATTCAGTCTGCTGCATGAAACTAGAAGACAATGGGACCCCAGTCTGCTGGTGAATACCACCAGGAGTATTGAGGGCTTCTGCCTATCCCAGTGTCATCTTGGACTTGCTGCTTGACTCACCAGCACTGAAGCTGGGAAAAGGAAAATGGTGTGAAGGAGGGCTGCATCTTTGGCAGCTCTCGTTTGTTTACTTCTGAAATAAACATAGAAATGGTTCCTTGAATAAGTTCTCACCCACTCAGTTTCACTCGAGCTTCTTTGTCAGCATTCTTTGGTCCTCTTCCAGACTGAACTAAATCTGGACATTTGCTCTCAACTGCAATCCTGCCTGAAGCCTGAAGGATGTCTGGTGGACGCTTTCTTCATTCTCTGTTCCTTCCTCTTTCCTATCCTTTTGGTGGTAAACATACTCAATATTTTCACTTATTCACACGAATAACTCTCTCTTTCCCTCCTTTCTCTCCTCTGTCTACCTCCTACCTCTTCCACAGAAGGGAACTAAGAACCAGGCAGGAGTGTTCAAGATTTCCCACAGCTCCCATTCTCCTGTACAGCTCCATCTCCATCTCTACAGCTCCGGTGCAGGCGGTCTGGTGATTGTAAAGGACACTTTATGTATTTTAGGCATTTCTGTTTTTCATTTTACTTGATCATTTGGCAGTGTCAGAGACAGTTTTAACTCTTTTTTTTAAAAAATTATTTTCTTGAATTTCTTGATACTGAATTCTTCCTAAACTTTAATTTTTGAATATAAAATAGCATGCATACATGCAATGCATTATATAAGAAAAACTAAGCATGTCTATGCCTCTCCATATGCCTCTATTGTTCTGTGATTTGAATGATGTTAATCATTGGGTCAATTTGAGTAGATCAGACATCTTGTGGTGCCTATGATAGTCTTCATTTCCATGAACATAGCCTCTCTCTCTCTCTTTGGTAGTGTATCGCAGTAGGCCCATTATTTGTTACCTTGAGGCCTGCTATCTTCTGCATTACACATATTCTTAGCTGTCCCATTTTAGTTGTATTATTTGAAATAGCATCTCTTTGTCAGTTGGCATTTAGACTCAGTATTGATTATAATGTGTTGATTTTGCCGTCAGATACTTTACTAAATAAATTTCCTTACTCTCAATATTTTCAGGCAATTTTACTATTTCCTTGTACTTTTATTGTAGGGAACAACTATTGTTAGAGAACCCTCTTGATTTCTGTTTTCCTTAAATTGCTGCCTATGTTGGTTGCCATCGCATAGTGCTATGACACAATTCCTCCTCTCAGCATCACTTGGAAGACATTGTCCTATCATTCTCTGGCTGATGTTACTGTTGACATTTGATGTTACTGTTGACAATCGTGCTGTCAGTAGGACTGACATTTCTCTGTAGTGTTCTGTCCCTTTCTGGTTATTCAGAAGGCCATTCACAAGATGAGTTGACTCAGGAGAGGCAGTGATGGATGAGATGTTAGAGGAAGGGTACAGAGAGTAGGTTAGAGCTGTGAACTTCTGACACAGGTACAGGTAACTCTGGACTTCCCAGGAAGGAGACCCGAGTGTAAACACCCAGACTCCCTCTATTCCCACCGGTCTCATGTCTGTCCTTCACTTTGGCCAAACCTGGTCAGAAAGGTCCATAGCATGTGTATTGACTGGTTTTGTATGTCAGCTTGAAACAAGCTAGAGTCACCAGAGAGAAAGGAGCCTCAGTTGAGAAAAATGCCTTCATGAGCTCCAGCTGTGAGGCATTTTCTTAATTACTGATCAAAGAGAGAGGGTCTAGCCCATTGAGGATGGTGCTATCTCTGGCCTGGTAGTCCTGGGTTCTATAACAAAGTAGGCTGAGCAAGCCAGTAAGCAGTACTCTTCTAGAGCGCCTGAATCAGCTCCTGCCTCCAGGTTCCAGCCCTGCTTAAGTCCTTATCTCGACCTCCTCCAATGATAGACTATGATCTGGAAGTAAGCAGAATAAACCTTCTCCTTTCCAACTTGCTCTTTGGTCACGGTGCTTTGTCACAGCAATAGAAACCCTAAGTAAGACAGCATGATTGTGTGGTGGGAAGGGTAGATGGGGCCGATTCCAGAGAGTCTCCATAAGACATCTAACCCACTTCTATTTTCTTTCCTCTTCAGATCTGTCAAATAACTTTCAATATGTCCTGTTTCTTTCTCAAAATCCACTTCCAGCTTTTTCTCTCTGTAGGCATCTCATAAATATTTGACCTTATGAGTTGTGACTAATTCACAGCCTCCTGCTAGACTCTTCACCAATAGCTGTCTCATGTTTAGTGTAGAGTCTACTCTATAGGAAGAGGACAATTCGTAATAATTGCATGGGCGGGTGATCAGAAGGTGTCCATATAGAGTCTGACTGGTTTGTTGAACTGTGACTGGGAGGGGGTTGGAAAAGACACAGAATCAGAAGTTCCAAACGATCGCACTTTATGTCAGCTTCCTGACGGTGTTGAATCTCCTCCTGGGAGCAATATTTTGACTTTTGACTTGTCTATACCTCCATGCTGTAGAAAAGCTTAAGTGTTTTTGCTGTTTACTTTAACATTATATATCTATGATAAGTGTGGTTCAGAGCTCTCAGCAGCTCCAGAAGTGATGGGGTATTTTATCCTGCGAGCGGGATATTATTGAATCTCTTTTAGTAGATTTTGGCAAATTATTGTTGGCTTTTCTCACCCCTCCCCACACACACAATTAACAGTAGGACCTTCTAGTTTATGAGTGGATGGCTGGTTTTGAAGACTCTGTTTCAAGTGGAACAGATGAAATAAAATTAACTTCTGCTAATATTCAGAGCATGCAGCACCTTGACTACACGGAAGAGCAGCTTGAACCAATACAGCATGACTCAGAGGCTGCAGCACAGGCTTGGCTGGGAAATTCTTCCCACAAAGAACGGTTTGAGAGAACAAGTCATTGCTGAGGAGAGACAAACAAGTGATGCTAAGAAGCCCCAAGCTTTGCCAAACAAGAGGCGACAGGCCTGGACGGCAGAATGCCAGGGTCTGATCTGTACTCCCCATGTCGGCCTTGGATACAGTAGAGGGAGGAAGCGCCTGGGAGTTGATGGAGCAGCAGAAGGCATCAGAGGGCCTGTAGCAAAAGTCAAGATGCTTCAGTCTCAGGGTCTGGAACTGAGAGCTAGATCAACAAGATTGCAAACTTCCAGGGTTTTTCAAAAAAGGAAACGGCTATTGTACCTAATCTTGGCTATTTTCAAGAATGTGCTGGGTCATTCATTCTCCCTGTGTGCTTGAAGGTGGAGAGCTCTGGAGAGAGTGAATAAGAGACAGGCTTAGCTGTCTGTAAGTTTCTACTGAGAAGTAACATTGAAAAGAACAGTTCCCTGGGGAAGATTCTATAAGCAAGGATCAGGCCACCACAAATCTCTAGTCACTGAGCAATTTCAAATAACTGGAGTGGAAAAAAAAATGTTATTTTGTTTTTAGTTTTCTGTTTTTTTCTTGTGCATGTGATTTAAAATTTACACACAATAATTATACAACCATCATGCCTTGCTAGAGCACCAAAATTACTTCTCGAATTTGATTATGACATAGTGCACTCTGCCAACTCCCCCCTCCCTCTCTCCTCTCTGCTGTCCCTGGTTCCTGGCAACCACCATTCTACTCTCACTTTGTATGACTCAAACTCTTTGGATTCCAGATAGGAGTGAAATCGTGTAGTAGCTGCTTTTCTGAGCTTGGTCTATTTCACTTACTATGATGATGCCCAGTTCTAGCCATATTGCTGCAAATCACAGCATTTCATTGACTTTCTATGGCTGAAGACAGTGATATAGTCATTTACTGCAAAGGGAAGCTCCTCAGGCCAGGGCTGAGGAGCAAGAAGTCATTAGGCTTGGGTTTAGTGCTATGACTATTTATCGAGTAATGATAGTAGGTTCCCTAGGGTCTAGGACCAATCAGTCTAGTTAGGTATGAATTTTAAGGTATGAAGCAGTCACTCCCATGATGTTTGTGTCTCTATGGCACTGATGGGCATGTCTTGCCAGGCTATTCTTTGCAGCTTTCAGGGTTCACAGCTGGGTATAGTTGATATTAAGCATTTAAATCTTTTTTTTTTTTTTTTTTACATACCTGTTAGGAATTTGTATGTCGTTGGTAGAGAAATATTTATTTAGACTTACTGCCAGTTTTAATTGGATTTTTGTTTTGAAATCAAGGCGTTTCATTTATCTGGATATTATCCCTTTGTGAAGATGTTGTATTCTTGGGGTTTCCTTGCATTTTCTAGGTGTCTCTGAGCCCTGGGACCCGTTTGTCCTGCTGTTAAGATGCTTGTTGCTTGGGTGTAATTCATTTCTCTATTTTTCTCCCTCTCTCTTTTTCTTTTCTGCTGTTGGGATCTTGTTTCCTCTGCCAGTGTGCAGAAGTATATTGTTTATGCCTTTTTAATCCAGTTTCATTATTATTTATTGACAAATCCAATTTTTATGAAGCCACTATTGAAAAACTAGAAAGTGTGTGTTCTTAGCAGCTTTCACGCATGTGAGCTGATTATAAATGCCGGTTCATGCACAGGCTCGCTATTCTGTTCCATTGGTTTGTGAGTCTGTGTTTAGGTCAAAACCGTGCTGTTTTAGTCACTGCAGTTTTGCAACACAGTTTGAAGCAGGTAGCCTAAGGTTTTTTTCTTTGTTCTTTTTGCTATGGTTTAAGATAGTTTGGGTTATTTATTCCCTCTGATTTCACGTACACTAGATTTTTGAAAATTTCATGCAAAAGTACTATATTTACGTAATTTTCATACCTTACTTTCTACTCTAACTGCCCCATCTCTCTCTCTCTCTCTCTCTCTCTCTCTCTCTCTCTCTCACACACACACACACACACACACACACACACAGCATAATGAGTCCATTTAATGTTGCTCTTAGCCATACATTTTCTATTATTCTTAAATATTCATTGTTCTTTAAATTCCATAAAAATTGTCATTGTTATTAGGATGAGTTGTATTGAATTAGAGATCATTATGCATAGTAAAGACACTTTTAACAATGTGGCTTCTTTCAACTTATAGACACAGAATGCTTTTTCTATTGTTTTATTATCTAGGAAGATGTTTAGTATTAGGGCAATGGAGAAAGAGACAGGCCTCATTAATTATCAGGACTCAGAGATTTAAAGACAACAAGTACCATCTCTAGGGGCAAACCTAAAGGGACACAAGACATGAGTCAATGCCATTAATTCTTGTGTGGCATTGTCCTGAAATATAAGGCTACTTAAATTGAAGGACTTGGGCCTGTGATGCTTGATACACAAGTCTTACTCACATTTTAATTCAAATAATTTACAAGCATAACTAAACCATCAAAACTTAGGAAGATGTATGTTCTCCAGTTTGGGTTCTCAGAATAGGAAAAATAAGATGTGGAAGTGTTTTCTTGTGTCTGTGCTCAAAGTGGAATCTTAAAAATCAACTTTCAGGAAAGTTTTGTTTACATTGAATGATAGTTGGGCCCTTTCAAATAGAGGGGCATCATGTAAAAAATAAAGATAAGATTTAGAAGAAGTACACAAGGAAATATACAAGGGGACATGTAAAAGTCCGGGAGAGAGAGAGAGAGAAAGAGAGAGAGAGAGAGAGAGAGAGAGAGAGAGAGAGAGACTGTTGAGACCCCTGTTTGAGTGTTGTATCTCTCTGATACTTGCCCTGTAACATTTTGTTTCTATTGAGTAAGACTAGGTGATCTCCCCAAATACTCCCTGCTTGTTCACCTGATTTTCTCTCTTTAGTGCCCTCTTCCATGGGTCATATCTCTGTCTCTAATGTTCTACCCATACTTTAAGGTCCTGCCCAGGTAGCTGCATCCTCCAGTCATCCCAAAGAATGCTGGGTGGATGTGATCTTTAGTGTGTGACACCAAGCACTCCTCATTGTTGTCAGCTTGCCATCCATGACACACTTCCTTATGGTATGAATATTCACCTACAGGTGCATTTTTTTTTTTTTAGAATTCTTCTAGATGATAAGTTTTCTACCTTTAGTGATTGCATTGCAAGATAATCGGTGACACACTGCAAAAAGCTTGGCACAATATAGGTACATTCTATTTATACCTTTACCTGAGAGTTGAACAAAGAAGACAATATGCTGGCAGATTAGAAGCAACCACATAAAATTACAGAATATCTTACGTAATTAAAACATTCAAAATTTCTCATGTGTCTAAGTCAATTGAGCATGCTCCTCTCTGGGCATCTATTTCCCAGAGAGGACAAGTTAGTAATTCAGGTAACCATCTCCAAGTTAGTAATTAAGGTAACTATCTCCATTTTAAAAGGCAATAAGCCTTCTGAGAGTTAAAAGAAAGAAACTAACCTATTACACTCACAGAATGCAAATAGCCTGCCCTTTAAAATATGCCATGGTTCTAGAAAAGTCTGACATGTAAGAACAAGTAACAGAGCAGATTTCTTCCCCAGCAACCCCAGACTGCAAACCTCTCTCTCTTCCCCTTGGTGTATTTCCTAGTTTCAATTCTTCATATGGGGGTAACTTCAAAGAATGCCCTTCATACTTTGTCAAAAACAAAACAAAACAAAAACAAAAACAAAAAACCAACCATGATTCCAAAAATTTTCATTTTGGATAATTTTCAATTTATGTAATAAAAAAATAATGTTAAGGTTGTTTTTCTTTCCTTTGGACTTTGTTTTTTAAAAGAAAAGATGTTTTAAAGTAATTAAAAATTAGTTTTCTCTTACAGAGTCTCTTTGTGTATCAAACCATGTATAAGCACAAGCCTTATGCCCAGCATCAGATGGCCACCACAAAATTAACTCAATGGCTTTTTGTTGTTGTTGTTGTTGTTGTTTGTTTTGGGAAGTTCTTTGGTTCTTAATGCTTCCTCAGGGTCTTCTTTTCTTGTTTGTCTGTCTTGTTTTGTTTCTCTTGTTTTGTTTTTAAACATACCAGTTCTTTGGATGTATATTATAGTTTCCAGTTTTGTGTTTTTATGCAGTTTCTCTCTGTGTGAAAATGTGTATCTATCTATGCATCTCTGTGTGTTTCTGGTGCTTTCATTCTTGTTTTTTTTTTTTTAATTTTTATTCTTTCTTTCTTTCTTTCTTTCTTTCTTTCTTTCTTTCTTGTTCTTCTTCTTCTTCTTCTTCTGCTACTGCTTCTGCTTCTCCTTCTTCTCCTTTTCCTTCTCATTCTTCTTCCCCTTCCTTCTCCTCCTCCTCCTCTTCCTCTTCCTCGTCCTCTTCTCCTTATTTTCTTCACCACCTGGGGTCCCTTTTTTTCTCCCAGATGATCTTCCTTCTGTATTCATGTTATGTTTTAAAATCTGGGTGCCACGCATATTGGGAAACACACGCAATTTCTCTTTCTAAATTTGGTTCATTTTGCTTAATTTGGTGATCTCTGGTTCCACCCATTTCCTTTCTTTCTTTTTTTACAGATGAATAAGACTCTCCGCTACATAACCCTGTATATAATATGCAGTGCGTGTTCTTTATCCACTCCTCTGACCATGGCTGATTCCACAGCTTGGCTCTGTGGATGGTATCTCAGTAAACACGGGTGTATAGCTCTCTCTGTACTGTACTGACTTGGATTCCTGACTATATTTCTAAGGACTGGTTGAGCAGACCATAGGACCATATAGTAGCTCTTTTTTTAGTTTTTGAGGCAATTCCATAATGATTTCCGTGGCTGCCTAACTTACAAACCCACCAGTCTATAAGGGTTCCTATGCACATGTGAGTGCTGTGCAGGATGCTTGGACCTCTGCCCTGTCCCACGGGGCCATGGCTCTGTAACCCTTTTGCTTTGTTGCTCCTGGATCAAANCATCCTGGCTCTCACTGTCTACATGAACTAGCCACCTCAGCATCCCCTAACTCATCATTGTGTTGCTCTTACCTATAGTGAGCCCTCCCTCTTTATGAGGTATTGGTACAATCATATGCAAAAGCCCAGANGAGAGGAACTTTACCAATTTAGCTTATTACCAATGCCCAGCACTTAAAACAATGTGGACTTCCATAGGCTTGGGAGCCTTTTGCTGAGCAATGATGTTCAGTTCATCATTGGACTCTATGGTTTCTCTGCAGTGTTTTCCATACCAGAAAAGACAATTCAGATATTTAGACAGTTCTGTTGCCAGTCTCACTAGCAATGCTTTGAGGTGAATGAAAGAATCAAGGATTGAGGGGGAAAGTGTGTTCTGCTGAAAGTGACAGGCAGCCTTAGCAGTTTGAGTAAGGAAGGCCACTTCCAANGAGCAAGAGACTAAAGTGACTGCACCTGGAGCTGAGACCTTCCTGTCCTGCCTTTGGTGGATGACTTTCAGTAACTGTGCTGACATGTCAGAGCCATTTCATTCCAGACCATCTGTAAAGCATGGTCCCCTGCTGAAAACACAAGCCAGAGTTTGACTCCCNTGAGTCACCAAGCAACAGGCAAGAATCAGCATACAAAGCAGAACAACTCGCAATGGCACTGAGGAGGTGCAAAGGAAGAATTAGAGGATGACAAAACCCGAATTATAAATCAAGGCTTTGTACCTTCATCCAAGTCTACCGAAGCCAACAGTACACGGAACAGCACTCATATGGTTTGGGGCTAAAATTCTACACATATTCCTTCACTCTCTGGCAAGGTATATCTGAAGACTGTAGTGAGTTGCCAGAACTAAAATTCAGTTAGGATGTGGTAGAAGCTGTTTTGAAGTCTCTTTTAAACTCCAGGGGCAACAAAGCTCTGTCATTGGGAAAGT
>NC_034609.1:5970279-5973265 GCF_900095145.1 Mus pahari
TCTTCTTCTTCTCCATCTTCTTCATCTTCTTATGTCCTCTGGTTTCTTTTTTGTTCTTTTTACTGTATTTTATTATATTGTTATTATTTAGATAATGATTGCTTGTTTCTAATAAAATAGAAAAAATAGTTCATGGATTTGGGTGGGTAGAAAAACTGGGAGGAGCTTGGAGAATTTGGTGGGTGTAAACCATAAAAACAGGACATAGTGTGTGGAAAAAAATTTTAAGTAATTTTTATAAGGACTAAAATCTAGTTCCCAGCACCTGCATGTGGCTGCTCATATCTCCATCTGCAGGGGGGATTTTACACACACTTAAAAAAACATTAGAGTGCTTGTAATGTACTTATCCATTGTTGAGATCATGATTAAGTGTGACAATGCACATGAAGTGCCACGGAATAAGTGTTCAGAGGGCTGTTACTTTTTAAAATTGTTCTTCATTGTTCCATTAGTAAGGGTTTTTAATTCTTCTAGTCAGACATCCCAGCTCACCATTACAATCATTAGGTCCAGCATTTGTTGGGTCTCCAGTTGCAGTGAGTCCACATCCTGCTGCAGCTCTTGACATTCTTCTATATGTAGGAGAGTTTACTCTCCATGAAGAGTCTTTCTACTGCTTCCTCGTTCTGGCTTAGGGGACACAGAGCACAATCTAATTTTCTCCCATAGAAGAGGGTGTGTTCCTTCGACCTGAAAGTTGGAAGCTTAGGTTTCCTCACACCTTCACTCCTCTTTGGTATGACGTGACTTAGGAGGTGTATCCAGACCTAACATGGTCCTGCTGTAGCATCAATATACCTAGTAATGGGGAATCACAGGCTCCTGAGGGGCTGTTATGTGCCAGGCTGTGTTCTCCACAGAAGTCCAGCAATGATGCTGTTGTTTCCAACTCATGCTTAAGAGATGAAATTGAAATGTGTCATTCTGCTTATTAGTAAGATTGTTGAATACATAGGAAAATAATTCATATGTAGTTATAATTGGAAAGTCACAGAATAAGATAAAAGCTACATAGTTGGTAGAAATATGAAAAATAAAATACGCAAACAGTATATTTATGAGGATCAAGTAATGAACATTATAATGTAAAAATGTGTTTTTATCATGCTTATTAAGTTCTATAACAACAAAGAAAAAATAATTTCCTCCAGAAAAGTATAGCTACCTTGTAGTGTCATTTTAATTAAGGCAGAGCACACTTCTGACATAGTATGTGAAAAATAGAAAACTGACTAAAATATAAATCTAATTGCTTTAGGAGAAAGTAGCATATAAGGCAAGGAAATTATTCATTCAAGAGAATATAGGATCAAGAGAATTCAATAAATACTACATCTTCATTGGAGACTTTTCTAATGTGAACTAAAACAAAACAAAACAAAATACTGTCTCAGGATTTTCCCTGCTGTGAAGAGACACCATGACCAAGGCAGCTCTTACAAAGGGCAACATTTCAGTGTGGCTGGTTTACGGGTCCATCATCATTATGGTTGGAAACATGTCAGTGTGCAGGCAGGCATGGTGAGGAGGAGCTGAGAGTTGGAACATCCGGTTACAAAGACAAACAGAAGACTGACTCCCATGTGGCTGGGAGGACTGTCTCTTTGTCCACTCCCATTGGGATATACTTCCTCCAACAAGGCCACACCTACTCCAACAAAGCCACGCCTCCAAAATGCTATTCCCTGGACCAAGCATATTCAAANCACCACAAAAACAAATAAAAAACAAAGCCACAAAATGACAACTAGTCAGAGAAAACAGAGAAAAGCCTACCTTCAATATTGAGAAAGTAATCTATACAGTTTTCTAATAAAATGCAGGGCACAAATTAAGTTCTTAACCAACTATAACTAATATAAAGTTGTAATAGAAAGTATGANACAGAGTCCTCTTAAAAATCAATCAAATCTCTAAGATCAGTTTCATAAGACACACAAAAATCTCACCATCAGAACAAAAGGATGCTGAGTCTGGTAAACATCTTATTTCCTTCAGCTTCTGGAGCCAAGAANTTCACATTAGGAGATCAAAAACCAAGTAAATAAATAAATAATACAATAATGTATTTATGTATTGTATGATTATACAAAGGCAAACCAATCGATTGTACATGAATAAAGTTGCTGAAGGAGAGAAGGTTCTAGCTGTCTACAGTCCTCATTTGAATACTTCATGCCTGTTTTCTTGTGCATACTGTCACAGCAAGGACAGATAATGAACTTGACAACTGAAATAGGAACAGTCCTGTCTGCACATCCAACCTATTTCCACTTCTATCAACTTGCTCAAAATCAATTAAATTCACATGACCTTTAGACAAGGCGAGGTTTATTCCAAATTAACCTAATTGAGGTCTACATTNTTTTTTATTTGAAGTCAAAAGCCTCACCTGGAAGTAAACTCTTTGATGCCAAATTTGTAGGAACAGAACCTGAATCAGGTGCCACAATTTACTCCCCTCAGGAAAAGGCTGTGTGGGAGGAGATGGTGTGGGCTGGGTATGAGGGAGGAGGTGTGGGCCAGGCATGAGGGGGGAAGTGCAGGAATGGGGAGAGATGATACAGGCTGGGGGTTAGCAACAAGGGGGTTCTCATAAATTTTCCTTTTGCAGGATGTGAAGTCTAATTGAGGGTTCTGTATGTTTGGATTCACTCTGAGGTAAGAGGAAGGATTATGGATGCACTCACCATAACACAGTTTGAGTTGTCACCCAAGGGTCGCAGTCAGACATTGGCTCTGAGCCCTGTGTGTATGTACAGATGTGNGTGCGCTCTTCTGTGGGTTAACTTTCCCAATGACAGAGCTTTGTTGCCCCTGGAGTTTAAAAGAGACTTCAAAACAGCTTCTACCACATCCTAACTGAATTTTAGTTCTGGCAACTCACTACAGTCTTCAGATATACCTTGCCAGAGAGTGAAGGAATATGTGTAGAATTTTAGCCCCAAACCATATGAGTGCTGTTCCGTGTACTGTTGGCTTC
>NC_034609.1:5974240-5987430 GCF_900095145.1 Mus pahari
ATATGGTCCTATGGTCTGCTCAACCAGTCCTTAGAAATATAGTCAGGAATCCAAGTCAGTACAGTACAGAGAGAGCTATACACCCGTGTTTACTGAGATACCATCCACAGAGCCAAGCTGTGGAATCAGCCATGGTCAGAGGAGTGGATAAAGAACACGCACTGCATATTATATACAGGGTTATGTAGCGGAGAGTCTCATTCATCTGTAAAAAAAGAAAGGAAGGAAATGGGTGGAACCAGAGATCACCGAATTAAGTAAAATGAACCAAATTTAGAAAGAGAAATTGCATGTGTTTTCCAGTATGCGTGGCTCCCAGATTTTAAAACATAACATGAATACAGAAGCAAGATCATCTGGGAGTAAAACGGGACCCCGGGTTGCTGATGAAAAGAAGGGATGATGAGAGAGAAAGGTGGGGGTCAAAATGCATGTATGTATATATGAAAATGGCAAAATGAAGTTCTATTTTGTACCACTGACATCTATTAATAAAAAAGAAATAAAGAATATAATAAGGTCACTGTTCATGGCAACATGGCTGAAGTTATTTCATAACTAAAATTCTTTTTTAATCTTTAGGTTGAATTAATTAATGTTTTGGTTGCTGGGAACTGAACCCAGGACCTTGAGCGGTTTAACATGTACTCTGCAATCTAAGCCTATGTTTTATTTTCCTATTTTTTCAGTGGAATCTTTATAATAAAGACTTTGAAACAATTATGTTTATTCAAATTTAAATTTTTGCAGAGCTTTTAATTCTATTCAAATTTTGGTGTGTTTGGCAATAGACACACCCCCACCCACGCCCATGCCCATGCCCATGCCCACGTGTGCCTATTTACATTGCATCTCTTTTTTTCTTATCTTTTCTTTTTTTTTTAAGTTTCTGAAAATATGGAAAATGTCCCCTGGAAAGCTGTAGTAATAGTATAAAAGGCAGCTTTTGTGTTTTCCTGGCAGGGCAGGCACTTCTCTGTGGAGGCATGATGATGGTCTTTGAAGTCTGAGTCTGAGAGAGAGCATGGTAATAGATGGGAGTGAGGATTAGAGTGAGCAGGGTCCCTCAGTGGGGAGCGTCAGCACTGGCACAATGTAGCAAGAGCAGGTGCCTTACCTAGCCTTCTCATGGTTTAACCTGGTTAGGTTTGCATTTCACTGACATTTTTACTTTCTTTCTCTCTGGTTTCTTGTTGTTTAAGCTTCTCATTCCTTCTTTCCCTCCCTGACTTACCCCCCTCCATTTCTTTCCCCCCTCCATTTCTGCAAAGCTTGCTGATAGTTTTTCTAATTCTAGCAAAAGGAAACCCCAAACCCACCCACAAATTTATCTAAGAAGCCCCAAATTCCTGGGGTGTTCTATTGTTATTTTGGATTTCTTTTTATGTGGTCCTAGTCATAAAGTTGGGCGAGGCACTTTTATTTTCTTAGTCCAGACGTCACGACTATAAAGTTCTAGATGGGATGATGGAGGAGAGCTGAGAAATATTAATGGTTCGGAAACCCACTTGTTCTTTTCTTCTTGAGGGGTACTTCCTGGACAACGTTTAGTGAACCTAGCTCTAGGTCCGAAGTTGATGTGAGCTGGGGAGCCAAATATTTAATCGGGTGCATGTTTCTCCCTGCTTACCAGTCTCTCAAAAGTGCCTTTTGGAGAAGAGAAGAGTAGATCAGTGGTGTGTGTGTGTGTGTGTGTGTGTGTGAATGGGCTGGGCAGAGTCTGGGGCGGCAGCAGCACCGCCAGGAATAAGAAAGCCATTTCTGCACAGTTCAGCAGACAATCTGGGTGGGTTTGCGGGGGCGGGTGTGCGGGGGCGGGGACGGGGGTGGGGTGGGGTAGGGGGGTGGGGTGGGGTAGGGTGAGGGTGGGGGACACTGGAAGATTGCAAAGGGCTGAAGGATGATGCTTGCTCCTGCTTTGGAACCTCATCAAGTCTGTGACTGATAATTTCATTTCACACATCTTTAGTTTTATTGCTTTTTAGCCATGGCTGGAAACTTCACTGAAAAACTTTTACCCTGTAGTCGGGATCGTCAACCACCCTGTTAAATGAATGAATGCGATGTGCAGTGTAGGACTGGGCTTCGAAACAGCAAAGGAAAGAAGCAAATCCCATCTTCCCCCCCCCCCCGACCCCATCTTAATCGGGTATACCGTCGAACTTTTTTATTCTGTGGCATCTATTTTGACATATATGGGCAGGGATGCAGGATTTTAAAAAGTTTATTCCACCTCAATCTATTCTGTTTTTAAACTTATTTTGGTCTTATTTGTATTTGCCAGTGTGTGTGTGTGTGTGTGTGTGTGTGTGTGTGTGTACCACCTGCATGTCAGGGGCCTGCAGAAGCTGGAAGAGCATGTAAGATCCCCTGGAACTAGAGTTATATAAGTGGTTGTGAGCTGTCATGTGGGTTCCAGGTGGAAGCTGAACCCAAGTGTGCAGAAATCGAGGTGTTTTCAGGGCCTTGCTCCCTCCGAGGCCTTGGGGGAGGGGTTTTCTTGCCTCTGCTCTGGTTCTCTGCATTTCATGGTCATTCACAGTCCTTTGACTCATGGGTTTTCGAGTCACGATGTTTCTGTCTCTGCTGTCACATGCTATTCTCCCCCTGTGTCTATTTCCCCTTATTATAAGGACAACAGTTTGGGAGTGACAGATTTGCGATTATGACTCACCTCACCGTAGTGTACCTCTTTCCGAGCTTTACCAGCCTGAGCGGGATTTATTTTCAAATAAAGTCACATTCTGGGCTCTGGCTGACCGTGGCTGATCAGAGGGCACTATTGGATGCATTGCGCTGACCACGGGGGTTCTGAACTCCTTCAAAGAGCAGTGCTGTTCTTCATGTTCAATACAGCACTAAGGGCAGGCTCAGTGCTTGATAAATGCTGGCTTACTCTCAACATTCAAATGTCCTGTGAAGAAAAACAAACTACCAGAAAGTCAAGATTTGTGAGAGGGAATAATCATTTTGAACACATACATATATGCATGTGTATAAGCACAGGCATCATGTACACACACACACACACACACACACACCCACACACACCAGAATTACCAGCTACCTTGTTAAATGAATGAATGAGTACAATGCTAGGTATTCAATAACCTTATAAAACCTGAAATTAATTATAGCTGTATTTGTATTTATTTAGTTTGTAATGTTTCTAAAGAAGTTGGACTTCTTTAGAATCTTTCTATTTCTCTTTCAAGGTGGGATGTTAGTCCTCTGCCTTGACAGGAATGATGAAGTAGTTCCCTTTTCCTTCTCCCATGAATAACTTTTCCTGTGGAAGCTAACTTAACCTGCAAACAAGGCTACTATGAAAACATATTCAAACAGAATATCATCAGGTTTTTATTAATGAAGTAATTTCTTACAAAATACCAGAGAACAGCTCTGAGTTGTGACTACTTAATTTATTCTGATAAATTCTTCTTTATCCAAATGGTGCAGTGCTAGGAGTGGCTAGCTGTACCGTCTCTGTCCTGTGAATACTTGGTTCTCGAATCCTCTCTGCTGTGTGTAAAGGCGGAGGCATTTCCAGAGAGGGAGGGCAGAGAAGCCCAGGAGAAGCCATGTCTGTCTCTCCATCCCGAAGTCAGCTCATTGCTATCCTCACTTCAGTTTGTTGCCAGAGAAACGGTGATGTTAACACAAGTTTAGCAATGTGACTTCCTAATAAAGCCGCCCTGTATTTTCTTTACACAGTGGGTAGACAGGATCCACTACAAAAGGAAAAGCCATCTTGTTCGAATACACAGCAAGTGATTTACACAAGCGAAGATAAATTTTATAATCATCTCTGGAAGGCACCGGTCTCCTTCTTCAGTAGTTTCTAATTGAACTTTTAAAGTAGGACATCATAATTTTGGAAATATGCTTCCTAACCATGTTCCTGATTTGTACTGAATAGAATAAAATTGGCAAAGAATGTAGCTAATGCAAAGAACAGTGTGTTTGGGATCCATCCAGCATTCGTTAGGTCTCATGTATGTAGGATAAGTATCAAGGACAGGAGACCCCTATCCAAAGATGCATGTGACTGACAGGGAGGGCAGACTGAGCTCTCTCTACAGTTTATGTGTGACTAGTGAGTGCCTGGAAGGCTGTTAAACTGGGATGAATCTGTATTTGCATGGCTTTTGTTAAAATCTGCTTTTATTCTAGAACAACTTGGAATTTATAGACAAATTGGGGCAATGCAATTCTCATGCAATCCATACCCGATTTTCCCTGATAATAAAATCTCACAATGGTACATTTGTTATGATTAACGAACCAGCACTCGTCATTAACTGTACCATTAACTACAGCTCACACTTCACTGAAAATTCTTTACTGTTTTTTTTTTTTTTTTTTTAACCTAATTTCATTTTTCTTCCTGAAATCCCACTGATTTTTACCTTGTTTCTGAGTTGTCATGTCTCTGGAGTCCCCATTTGCCTGTGACAGTGTCATGGACCTGTGTGGCTTTGGCTGACCTTGGCAGTCCTGAGGAATACCAGTGTGATGTGTACTGCAGACACCTGCCCAGCTGGAGTGTGAGGCTGTCATCCGACACTGCTAGCTTTTCATGGTTTTCTGGGGAGGAAGACCTCAAGATTACAATGCTGCTCTCACCACTTACGAAGATTCCATATCATGGCATGATTTTGCCCTTCAACCTTCTTCACCTGTTGGGTACAGTTGGTCAGTGTTACACTACAAAATTGTGTCACCACTATCCCTTCCACACTGGATCCTTCGGAAGGGACTCAACCCACACAGGTCATGACTAAGGAGTGTGGAGACTACTCTCCACTTTTTTAGGTGGGCCATCTACATAGATTGTTAAAATCCTGCGCACAGGAGACATGTCTCTTTCACATTTATTCAATCCTTTATTTATATTAGTATGGATTCTGAGATACTTATCTTATGAATATAAGACAATACTACTTTATGAATCTTTTTTTCTCACTCAACTTTTCTCTGGTTTGGCATTGAGAACCATTTCGAGTAGCTTCTGAGTGCCTGTGTATGACTTTTAGGTCAGTCAGAGAAAACTTAAATCATCAGTAATAGCTCTTCCAATCTTCATGCAATAAGTATATAAAACATTTTTTTTTAAATAGGATGAATTATTTGTCTAAAGAGGGAGGTAGCTCAGTTAGATAGGGGTGTCCATTTATCTTCTTGTTTTTATTTTTATCTTAGCTTTCAGTTAATTTTTGCTGTCTGGAGAAAAATGGATGTAGGTTTTATGATTTATACTATTTTATGTTATATTATGTTTATTTTATGACTTATGTTAATATATTTGACAATTGCTTCATGCTTTCAAAGCTTCTAAGATATTAAACAGGGGGACTAGATGATAAAAACCCTCTGTCTGAGTTAGGGTTACTATTTCTGTGATGAAACACCATGACCAAAAGCAAGTTGGGGAGGAAACAGTTTATTTGGCTTATGTTTCTATATCACTGTTCATCATCAAAGTCAGGACAGAAACTCAAACAGGACAAGGTCTGGAGGCAGGAGCTGATGCAGAGACTATGAAGGGCTGCTGCTTGCTGGTTTGTTTCTCATGGCAAGCTCAGCCTGCAGCCTTATAGAGCAGCCCAGGATGGCAGCACCCACAATAAGCTGAGTCCTTCCGCATCCATCACTAATTAAGAAAATACCTTACAGCTGGATCTTATGGAGGCATTTTCCCACTTGAGGTTCCCTCCTCTCAGATAATGTTTGTGTCGCAAGCTATCCAGGACATTCTTCCTGGCCCTGTTCTCGCCAGTCCTCCACTGGCTTTTTTTTTTTTTTTTTTGGTAGAATGAGAAATTTGTACCAAATATGTAGTTTCTTTTTTTAAGGAGGAGGGATATACAACTCTCTTTTGCCCTAACTTATGTTTTAATATTTCTCTTTTGTGTTATTTAGTTCCTATCACTGAAACACATACCAGGGTAATAAACTCATAAATACAAGAACCTTTTTTGGCTTACAATTTTGGATAATTTAGTCCACGATTAATTGGCCTTGCTGTTGCCGTTTGGCCTGTGGCAAGACAACCCAGCGGGGACCGGTGGTTCAACAAAGCTGTCCATCTCATGCCCAGGAACTGAAGGGAGAGATGAGGGGTGGGGGTGTACCACAGTCCCCTTCAAAGGCCTGTCCCAATGTCTTAAATTTTCCTACTAATACCCTTCTACTAAAGTATCGTCCAACTCCCAATAGAGACATCATGGAAAGCAGGCACAAAGACTCATTGAGGGCACTTAGGATCCAAACTCTAGCATCCCTTGCCTTTTGTACACAATGGCAAGATGCCCTGGTAGGGCAGAGACTGTATGGCATCCTCTACTGGGTGTCCTTTACTTCCTCAGAAAGCAAGGCAGAGCACTCTGCAACCTGTCCACCCCTGGGGAAACATAGAGCTGGTTTATGTGATTATTTCAATTTCTCAGAGGGAACAGTAAAGTGGATCCAGTGAGATGATGCAGAACAGAGTGGTTTTTCCAGATCAACTAGAGAAGTGTGTATTGCAATTTTTAAACACTCGCCGCTATGTTCTCCTGGGTCCTCGTGCTCTGGTTGTGAATATAAACTATTGTCCAAAGACACAAACTGTGGCAAAATAAAGGGAGGTGAGAGATAGGAAGTGGGGTGTCTCCAGTTATTTTGTTGTTCTTTAGCACATGAGACACCAATATAGTATAGATTGCTGACTTAGTATTCAACATTGTCATTGGTGGCACAATGCTCTTTTAACATGAAAATTTTTTATTAGCTTGGCTCTGTAATATGTGTTTTATGTGATAGTGTTATGAATTTATGTTTTTATTGCCAGTGGGAAGGTAAAAAGCACAGCTCAACTGAGTAACACAGGGCACCGTCACGCTGCTTAGTAAAACAGGGACAAAAGGAGGGGTTGGTGTTAGGGACCCATTGCTATGCTAGCTTACTACAGTAACCCAGATGACTTCTACGGCTGAACCCATGGGCTCTGAGCCCATCCAGATATGGTTTAGTCCAGTATGGTTTATGTAATATAGAGAGGTTTTTCCCAAAAGACCCGCAGACATTTCTTGCTGCTTTTTTATCCAATTAATGGTGACGAATGACAGAAAGAGTTGCTATAAAGACTGCTCAGAATGAGACCATAGTTTCTAACCTGCAAAGACTCCTGTTCACAAAAGGTAAGATGCTGCTAATACAGCGTTATTTTTACTTCTCATTGGCTGGGAGAGGAACAGCATATTATGAGTTCTTTGTTGGATTTGGGAAAAGTGCTAGCGTGTTGGGCTGGAGTGAGAGACGAGTGGTTTCCTATAACAAGTTTAGTTTTCAACTTTACTCTCAACATTTTCAGTACTGTACTTACAAGCATGGAGGGAGAATGGGAAGTTGGACATTCTCCATGAACACCTGGGTCATCACATGATACACGAGTACATTTGATACTAAGTATAGAACACCTGGGTCATCACATGATACACGAGTACATTTGATACTAAGTATAGAAGACACTTTTCTGCTTATGTTTGACATGTGAGGAGGAGCTGAAAATCCCCCATTTATGTCTGAAATGATGTTCCAGAAGAGTGTCCCTCTAAAATTCAGATGAAATTTACATGCTTCAGTGTCTATAATCTGCTAGATCCATGAATCAGAACAAGAAAGAATTTTTTAGCCCTGATTCCATGAATTCTAGAATAGTTGCCCCAAACTTATCTTTTTCTTCTATTTTGTTAAAAATTATCATAGAAATGGCACCAATAAAATAACAGGGTTGTTTTAGGTTTTTCTCTATGAGGCCCATGTGCTTCTGAAAATGAGCAGGTCATGTTCATACATTAGGAGGGTGAACATGACCATAGTATTTGCAAAGATGAATGTGAACAGAACTTAGTTCTGCCTAATATTGTAAACTGGCTGTTCACTCTTCCTAACATACCAGACACAGGGCCCTATGCATGGTTATGAATATATGAGTTCCTGAAAGTTCTGTTGTTGCTGGAATGTAGAGTGCAGAATGGAAATGTGTGACAGACAGCTAGTTCCCATTACGGTCTCTTCTGTTTGAGAAGAGGAATTGGAGGAATGTTTTTGTCCCACCTGCATAGATTTCCTATAGCATCTTGTGCTTAGTAGGTTCTTTCTAATCTTTGTGTATGTGTATAATTGAATTATTGACCTAGAAATTGGGACTGGGAAATGACTTCTGAGTATACATTTATATAGTTATTTAACTTTTTTTGTACATAATACTTTAGGACCACTATGTGTTGGTTCTGGATTTTTCTTCAAGGGTGATCAAACATAAATATAGGCCATAATTTGCATGGAATAGAGGCTGATTAAAGTTAACTAGAAAAATAACATTCAAAATATTATTATTAGATGAGTTCATGTATAAACTATTAAGATTTAAGACAGTGGCCATCCAATTGATTTTATTATCTGGGTGACATAAGACTACTGGTGCCATGAATTAGCTAAATAACTTGTTAGATCCTTTCCATGAACCCTAATTCAGTGGTTGATTTTTTAGACAGCATTGCTGTAATTTGAGAAGATGACAGTGGCTGTGGCATCCTTCTATGAATTGGAGTTAATTTCATCAGTTTCTTAATGGTTTCCTGGTACCTTTCCCCTAGTTAGTTTGTTTGTGTAGTGGGAGGGTGGAGGTATGGTGCTCCTATACCAGGGACAAAGGAGCACCTGACTCTCAGAGATTTTCTTCTGGGTAGGCACTGGGAAAATGCTGGATCAGCTCTCTGCTGCTGTTACCCATGCCAGTGCTGCTCCTTTGCCATCACAGTCCTCCCCTCCCTGTGTCCTGCTGGTCTGAAACATTGACTGCCACTTCCCGTGTCACCACAGCAAGGTTCTTCCTTGGCACCCTAGAAATGCATATGAGTGCAGGCAGGCAAACACCTTCAGCAACACCGAGCTGCATTCTAGATCCTTCTGCTACAGCAATAGCACTAGTGACTCTTTTAAGACAATGTGTGTAGAATATCATGACTGGATCGAAAAAAGATGGTAATTAATCAAGTGCAGAATGAATCTGCTCTATGCTTTTAGAGTATTGTAATATTCCCCATTTAGTGGGGTTATAATTCTTTATCTTTATAATGTCAGGGAGTCCTCAGAAATCTGTGTTAGGTCAGAATGACTCAGGTGATTATAATCTCATGCCTCATTGTTCTTCCATTTTGTGATCTCATTTTTGTGACATTTAAAATAGTTTCTCATTTTTTCCCAGCCTTGACAATAAGCTTTATATGACAGGCATTGTTCCTTGACTCCTGTTTGCCTAGAACTAAAGAGCTAAAGTCTGATGTTGGTGGCAGACTCATTCCTAGGCCATGCCTCACTTAGTAAGGAAGAATCTAGGTTGCACCACATGTAGCCACAAGTGGTCTCATTGGGGCCTCAGTCATGTGACTGTTGTAGATTCCTATAGCACATCTAATGACTAGACTACTACAATTTTAATTTTTCTTACAGTTTTGAATTATTAGGGTATACAAATTAGGGTTGAAAATTACATAATCAAAGCAAAAATAGAACAAAAAAAAAATGATGACCAGCAAAAGAACAATTTGAAAATCCTGACCTCTCACTCTTTAAGATAGCAAACTAAATATTTCATTGGAGTTGAGAAACTCTGGGTGTACTGTAACAGTGTTTGGCATAGTGTTCAAAACAGAACAGATATCAGTGTAGGACCATGTACAAGTTAGGTCTGTTTTGTATAAGTGTATCTCTCAGAGAACTTACAAGGGATGAAAGCGCTCTCTTTATTGTTAGAATCACATTAGAATTTTACCTTCAGAGACGGGTTTGCAAGAAAACTTGATAACTCATAACTCCTCAAAAACAAAAACAAAAGCAAGCAAAACCCCACCAATTCATTTAGCCTCATGTGACTTAAGCAGGTTCTGCCCCTTTTTGTTAGAAGATTTATAAACCAATCGGCCTCTTCTTAGTGCTCTCTAGATCCTAACAGAATCCAGAGGGGTGGCCTTGTGTTCACAGAAGTCAGCACTTGTCGCAACTGCTTTAATTCTTCTGTGGACTTTCTTGAAGGCATGATTCTTGCTGTTTGCAAAAGTTTCTAGATTGTCTCAAGACCAAGGCAGCCTAACTGTGAATAGGACATTAAGCAGTCATGTTTAAAGAACTTATCGATGACTATTCCCAAATGAAGGAGAATTTGGTTATTTTTATAGAATATAATACTTTCATCAAATAATGACCACACAATTCAAATGATGGCTACTATACCAAGACAGAGTATAAGTAATCTCTTATGAACATGAAACATAAGTAACACATTTATAAAAACATGTCTAATCTGTATCTTTTAAATATCCATGAATTCTGTGAAAATATCAAGGTTAAATATAGATTGAAAAAACTCTTAATTGTAGAATCTGATTTTGAAGCCTTTATTAAAAATACCTAGGTTTAAATAAATGTAAGAACAATTAATTTTTTAAAAGGGCATGAGTTTGAAGTGCAGTGGGGTGGGTGTGTGGGAGGGTTTGGAGGGAGGAGAGGAAAGGGAGAGATGTAATTATATTATAATCTCAAAAAGATACCAATGGTTTGAAATACATGCTACAGCATGAACCTGGTCACCCACCTGAAAATGAAAATGGATTTTAATATAGAAGATCATGTTATTTAATGCATCTTTTTATATTGAATTCCATTTTTTATATTCAAAGTTAATATGAAGACAAATTGTGGGATGGTAGTGGCATATGCCTTTAATGTCAGCATTTGGGAGACGGAGGCAGGAGGATCTCTGTGAGTTCAAGACAAGCCTGGTCTACAGAATGACTTCCTGGGCAGCCAAGGCTACAAGAGGTAGGTGGAGGTGGTGGTGGATATTTTTGATCCCAGCACTCAGAGACCAAGGTAGGAGGGTATCTGTGAGTTTGAAGCCATCTCGAGGGAGTTCCAGGACAGCCAGGGCTGTTACACAGAGAAATTCTGTCTCAAAAAAACAAAACAAAACATTACAACAAAAAAATTAAGACAAATCCAGTTGAACATAATGATTAAACACAGAATGTAAATTTGAACAATTATAGTTCTGAAAATATATTGATGGAGAACGGTGTGAGACACCTGTACACTTCCTGTTATTCGGAGACCACTAAAGGAGACCACTAAGAGCCTGTGCCTTCCATCTGCATGAGATAAAGCATTTGAATCAAATGTTGCAAATGCATTTAAATACATTGTTTAAGCCAAACAGATCTTGGTAGTATAAGACGCAATTGTTTTTCATTCTGTGAACAGTACTCACAAAACTCAACACTTCCAAACTTCCAAAGACTCACCTTCCTTATGTAGTAAAGACCTTGTAACCGGCAGTACAAACTTCTCGAAATTTCCTTGCTAAAATCTTGACCTTGGTTTCTCAGGCCAGCAATCTGAACAGTAAGTAATAACCCTTTACCGTCTTGTATTAAGACCAAATCAACATTCCAAAGAAAAGTATTGTTTTAACACTATTTTAGCTTTGAGTGTGTGTTTTTGACTTAAAAGCTTAATCTACAGATAATTCTCTTCTAATTATACCCAACTTGCTCACACAGAAAATGGCTTTTAAATAAAAATTTGCATTCTATTTTCTAACCCTTTTGTAACTGCGGCCTGTTCAGACATGTTGCACCTTGTTTAAATCTTGAGTTTGGGCCTATAATTTTGTTGAGTTTTATGTATGTCAATAGATACTTCTCTCTTAACCCATACTTTTTCTTTTAATTTACCAAAACCAAAAATGAATTCATACTTGTAACTTTCTTTATGGAAATGTCTGACTTCCCTCATCTATATCCCTTTTTACTTTGGTTATTGTATATTAATGCACAACAGCTGTGAAACAGCACCCCACAGACCTGTACACATTTATAATTTACAGAAATGAACATTTAAAAAAGTTTTAAACAACATCCCAAAGAGTAGAGTTGTCTTCCTTTATTAGAATGACTCTTCCATCCAAATCTTAAGCATTCTGGCAGCTCAAGAACTTCTAAGCCAGCTGGAGCTAACAGCTAGAGCCTGTGTTCTCACAAGGGAAAAGCTGGGCATGTTGGTGTGGCCTACAGAAGATTGGCAGAGGTTCGGAATTGACCTGGATGGCACAGTCTCCAAAGACTCGAAGTACCCATGTTATTGCTCACTCCACAGAGCCCATGCTTCTGAGCTTCACCAAGCAACGTCTGCTGTAAATAATACACATTTTTAATAATAAAATCCTTGGGTGTAGAAATATACTCAAATATCCATTGCCTTTTAGTAATATCAAATAATATATCCAGGTATTTATAAATTTTAGGATGTATTTATTTTCATATATTTGGGTGGTCCACCTACTTGTGCATGTGCACTATATGCATGCCTGGTGCCTGCAGAGGTCAGAGAAGGGCATCGGATGCCATAGAACTGGAATTACAGATGATTGTAAGCTGCAGTGTGTTTTTTTGCGAACAGAATCTAGGTCCTCTGTAAGAGAAGCCAGTGATCCCAACCACTGAGACATTTTTACAGTTTAGACATATACAGTGATTGTTTTAAAAGTTTAAGTTATTTAGAAATGATATACATATCTAATTAATGTCACTTAATTTTGTTTAGCAGAACCTTAAAAATTTCCAAATCACATGAACATTGAGATGCTTTTGGATTCATTTTACTTAATTTATGAGTTTTTATCTGTTCATCAGTTTAATATCATAAAGATAACTGTTATGTTTCCAGTAGGTTTGGTTCCCATAGATCCATGAGTTTGAATGCTTAACCATAGGGAGTGACATGATTGGGAGCTGTGACCTTGTTAGGGAAAATGTGTCATGGTGGCTTTAAGGCTTCCTACGCCCAGGCTCTGCCCAGTGTGGAAGAAAGCCTGCTGGTCGCCTCAGAAGACAGTCCCTTTCTGCTACCTTCTGATCAAGGTGTAGAACTCTTGGCTCCTTCAGCACCACATCTGCCTGCACACTGCCGTGCTTCCAATTAAATGTCTTTTAATTTCTCATATAAGAGTTGCCTTGGTCATGTCTCTGCACAGCAATGAAACCCTAAGGCAACAACATGCAAATAATATAGTCATAGTCATGCCTGCATGCTTCACAGTACACACACACACACACACGAGAGAGAGAGAGAGAAATAATATAGTCATA
>NC_034609.1:5988476-5989942 GCF_900095145.1 Mus pahari
TTCCTTCCTTTTTTGTTTTTGTTTTGTTTTGTTTTGTTTTTACCAGACAGGGTTTCTCTGTGGAGCCCTGTCTATCCTGGAACTCACTTTGTAGACCAGACTGACTTCGAATTTAGAAATCTGCCTGCCTCTGCCTCCTGAGTTCTAGGATTAAAGATGTGTGCCACCACTGCATGGCCAATCAGTGCTTTCATTTGCAAACTTCTAAGCTCTCTTTTCCTTAGAGATTCGGGGTTTTTATTACTCATGTTATCTTACAAATTGATATAGAGAGCTAAGCAACTCTTATTTTTGATTTTGACTTTTTGATGAGACAAGAATTTTTTTTTTTAACTTTATATGACCCAGCACAGGGGAAGGCCAGGACCAAGTAGTGGGAGTGGGTGGGTAGGGGAGCAGGGGCGGGAGGGTATAGGGAACTTTTGGGATAGCGTTTGAAATGTAAATAAAGAAAATAATAATAATAATAAAAGAATATTTTTAAAAGAACTAGAACTAGGTATTCATTTTTGCAGAGGTAAAGAAACATGGGTAAAAGGCTGACTGAGATAAAGTGGTCCAGGGTGAGGCTTACTATCAAGTGTAACTCACAGTCTTCTCTTACTATAAGCCCTCTCAGACAGGCAATCCCCCTTATAAATACAAATTTATTTTATAAGAACTTCACAATAGTCATGCAAAGCTATAAGTCGCAGTCAAGGCATTCTGGAGGAGTTGTAGTTACTGACTTCAGGGTAAGTAGGTCAAAGTGCATTTACTGAGCCTGTCTGACTGAAGTTTGGGGACATTTAGACGTCTTTTTGTTTTAATTTATACCATCTTTTAGTTAAATTAGGAGAGACTGCTGTAGAGAGACATTTTCCAAGTCCACCGACTATCAAATCAATTGGAAGAGTGATGGAAGTCTGTGCAGCCTGAGGCCTCTGCTCTGGTGCAGCCAGCTGCTTCACTTACATCCCAGAAAAGAAACCAGGACAATGAAGCATGTTGGAGTTTGTTGAGTACAGCAATGTACACACCAAGAGATAGACTTAAGATATATACACAGACGTGCCTTAACAGTAGCTGCATGTAATGCGAATTCCTGGTTTTAAAGCCATGTTCTTCAAAGAGTATAATCTATATCTAAGCTAAGCCCCAGTACAGGAGAATGCCAGGGCCAGGAAGCTGGAGTGGGTGGGTTAGGGAACATGGTGGGGGAGGGTATAGGGGACTTTTGGAATAGCATTTGAAATGTAAATGAAGAAAATATCTAATAATAATGAAAAAAGAAGACTCCAAAATACATGCACTGCAGAGGATAGTATCTCCTTATATGCCAGAGTAGAGGATAAGTGTGTGTGTGTGTGAGTGTGTGTGTGTGTGTGTGTGTGTGTGTGTGTGTGTGAAAAGAGTAAGTTGTCCATACAAAGCACAGCTTTCCCTTTAAAGTCATAAATCAGTTTATTCTGAGTAAAACGTGCATG
>NC_034609.1:5990592-5998095 GCF_900095145.1 Mus pahari
TAATGGCATCCTTAGATTCTTGGTTGGTAGAAGCCAGTATTCGGCAAAGAATATATTCCAAATGTTTGACCTCACAATTATAAGGATGTTAGGTGAGTACAGAAGGAAGTGAGAAATGGATAGACATGAAGAGTCCTACAGTAGCCCAAGGCAAATTTGATTATGTATCTGTATCATTCTAACTCTCTACAACCAGGAAGTTCTAGCCAATTAAACATCCTGTAGAATCTTCAGTCTAGTTGTGCCCCTCCCCCTTTTTCCCAGGGAGCATCAATTATTAAAGTAAAATGTTTAGGTATTTTTTTATCTAAATAAAACTCTTTCCATCAATGAGGTTGTAAGTTGTATTGTACAAATCAACAGAGAAGAAAGAGGCATAAAGGATGGAGGGTTCTTCCTGTGTTCACTGTCATTCCTGCTGTCCTGACTGTGCCTCATTTTGACCAAAATGAGGATAAGACATGTGTTTTGGCCAAACATGGTTTATAATCTCATTTGTGAAACTTTCTAAGTAAAGAGGGTATAGCCATTTACAGCTGTGTTAAAATCCCATGATTCTTAGCTAGTAACAAGTCAGATTCTGAGGAGAGTAAGAAACCCCCTCCTTTCTTGTCCCCCATCTTCCTATTCCATCTTAACTATGGGAGAGACACCTAGTGTCTGGCTGTCCTAATGTTCTAAGTGCTGTATTCATTCCTTGTTTAAAAGTCTTCTCAGCCGGGCGTGGTGGCGCACACCTTTAATCCCAGCACTCGGGAGGCAGAGACAGGCAGATTTCTGAGTTTGAAGCCAGCCTGGTCTACAAAGTGAGTTCCAGGACAGCCAGGGCTATACAGAGAAACCTTGTCTCGAAACAAACAAACAAACAAACAAGCAACAACAACAACAACAACAAAAACCAAAAAAAGTCTTCTCTCCTGTGAGAAGTGAAGGTGTGTTATGAGTAGAAATTTCTATCAAAAAGATGTAATGCTCTAGATGGACAAGCTAAAGAGAGCTCAGAAGTAACTCAGCTTGTGACAGAAATGGTAGAGATGTGTCAGCCATCTGAGTGGATTCAGTACTTGGGAGAAGAGGACAGACACGAATGACAGAGTTGAGATTGGAAAGATCCTGGTTTGTTCTCATTAATAGTTCAGTTTTCTCCTAAGGGGTTGATAAGAGGGGAAGGCAAGACTTCCTGGGTATCTAAGGATCACCCGGTGGGAGATGCAAGGATTGTATTGATGAGGCTGAAGTATCTAAACAAACAAACAAACAAACAAACAAACAAACAAACAAACAAACAAGTGGAGGGTCTCAGAGTGAAACAACAGCTTCCCAGATAGGTAGGTCCCCAGAGAACATCATGCTTTCCTGACCAATAGCAGAAGCCAGGCTACACTGGTGATGCAATGGATTCCTAGTCCTTGGAGAGCAGAAAGCTACAACAGCACAGATGGGTGCAGAGACAACCCTGGCAGATATTTAATCCAGATATTACTGGAAGGCACCGCCAGGAAACAGGTTTGTTCAAATTCACCCTAAAGAAGATATAGGCTATGTTCCTCAAATCTCTATCCAGAAAATTTTAGGACACAAAGTGCTTTTGTGTGATGGAAAGTGGGGACAGGGAGGAGGTGGACAGGAAGTCCGTGTGCTAGGTGGGTCTTTGACATATTTTCTTTCCTCTAGAGCAATGTCACAGTGCACTGGCTTTCTTACAGGTGTTTGACTAAGATTTGAGGAATGGCTTTTTTTCTTCAGTAGAAGAAAAATAATGGGGTTGGGGGTGGAGGGTGGGGGTGGGGGTGGGGGTTAGGTTGAAGGCAAAAGGGAAGGGAGGGTCACAAGACAGCATCAAATGAAACTTTATTAGATAAAGAGAATCTTGATTAAGTTTTAATGAACTATTTGTAGGGAGCAAATCTTTGAAGTACCACTGGGAACAACCTTCCGGTCTTTGGTTTTAAAACAGTTTCCCAATGGAACATCCAAATTATTAAAATTTTAGAATTTCAGGGGTTAGAGAAATGAACCAGTGGCTACAAGCATTTGCTGCTTTAAAATTCCATGTTAAATTCCTAGCACCCACTTAGTAGCTTTCAAGCATAGGTAATTTCAATTCCAGGGAATCTATTGCCCTCTTCTGACCCCTGAAGGCACTGCATGCATGCAGTACACATACATACACATAGACAAACATTCATACACATACAGTTAAAAATAATAAAGTCTACATAAAACTGAATCCAAATGTTCTCTCTTTTGGCCACTTGAAGGTTAAGATGGTCATGAGAGAATACTGTTTTCTAGATATCAGAAAGATGAGCTACTATAGTGTTGTGCACAGTCAGCTGAGCTTTTCAAGGACAGCTTGGACTTGAATGGACAATTGTCTTTAATTTTGATGTGACTGAGGCAGGGCTGTGTCTTGGTCAAGTATGTTATTTATAAGCGTTTCCCTCAAAGTATCATCTCTGAGTCAGTTTTACTCTTTTCTGTGATTTGTAAACCCAAATATCTTAGAAGGAGTGGGTGACTGAGGTGCCAGGCATCCAGCCTTTTTTGTACCTTCTGGCTGAATGTGTCTGAAAGGGGAGATTGTACACCTGTGAGACCACTGCACATTTAGTCCTGATATTTTCTCTTTAGGGCTGTGTTTGTTTAAAGCATCCTTTCAGGCTTAGGAGCAGCAACAGCTCTTTGCTTTTCTTTGAAGAAAAATTGGCTCTCATATGTTTTTATTGAGGTCAGACTAAAAAGTCTTGGTCACAGTCAAAGGCAGATTTACATCACAAAGAACAAAGAGAGAAGCAACTTCCGTCTCTATAAAATACAGTAAAGCAACTGAAACAAAACTGTAGAACCTCACTGTCAAATACCCTCACCTTCATCCGAGGCTTGAATTACAAAAGAGGCAGAACAGAGTCACTGTAACTGATTGACACTGTCTGTCTTCATCCCAGACTCAGCTCATCTGTAAAGAAGGTGGGAAGTAGTGTCTGCCCATTGGTCATGCAATTTGACTCTTGTTTCAGGTGAAGGAAACAACTTACATCAAACTCAGTTTCAATGTTCTAGGAGACTTAGGACCCTGAGAGGACTTAGCCTACACCTGCAACCCAGCCCCCAAATCAAAGAACACAATCTGATACCAAAGGCTGAAATTTGGACACCCAAGGAGAGTCAATATAGGATCTAGTTATGCTCACACACACACACACACACAAAGTCACCTAAGAGGTACACTGAAGAACTTCCAAGAGAAATTGATGAAGAGGAAAACAAGAGAGAAGACTAAGAAGCACACTGCAGCTTCTCTGGGTAGACAGCACTACTCAAACCAAGGAAAAATATTGTCAAGCCAGCATGTTGTTGTTGATGGCAACTTATGTTTAAGGTACTTTTAATTACAGTAAGAGCATTAGAGGTCAGATATAAAATATGTATGTTAACCAGGGTTGGATTTGGGAAAGGTTACTTATTCGCTTTGGTATTACAGTGGAGATTCATGGCAGCTTTACACACGACTAGTCTATTGGTTAGTCGGTTGGCTAGTGAGACAAAAATACAGGCATCCAGGAGAGCACTTTGTGCTCCCCCGGGGATTCAGCATGAATAAGCTGAGATGTATAGAACTGGATTTATTGTCTGCATTAGTGGTGATTCCACAACTGAAATGCTAATCTCAGTGGGCTTTTCTTCTTTATGACAGTGAAATATTTATATCCTGAATCTATGAATAAAAAGTATGGATGGATCAAAGTGTAGCTTGGGTTTATGCGCTATCAAATCAGACACCACAGGGACAAAGGCACATTCTAAATTCTTCCTATGCCCAGCAAACTAATGTGAAATATTTCATTCCATGATGAAATGAGAATTGGCAGCCTCACTGATAAAATTTTTGATGGTGAATTCATTTCTTCTTTGTGGTCAAATAAATATATAATACGTATTTTTAAATTTTGACCATTTTTGTTATGTAGTTCAGTGGTAATAGGTATAGCCATATCATTGTATAAGCTAATGATAAATTCTCAAGGTTAAGTTTGCTCATGAGTGCACACACACACACACACACACACACACACACACACACCCCAAAGCTTTTAAATTGTTTTATATTTAAAGCAGGGCCACTATGAGTGTTTCCCTATGCTCAGCCACCCAGACATTTAGAAGCCATGATAGCCATGATTCATGGAACCTTGGCTACTGCTGCTACTAGCAGAAGTCCTTGACATACACATGATGCTCAATTTGAAGGCACATGGGATATAACAGTTATGCAGGAATGAATGTTTCCGCTCAGATTTCAAAGTAAAATCTGTATGTGGGTATGGGTTGCATGCGGCACAGTCAGAATCCTTGCAGGCAGCCCGGGAAAGGATGTGAGTGTGAAACTGAAGATGCCATGGAGTCTCCATGAAGTCAGTGATGCCAAGAGCAGACAGTTTGCTGAGGAAGCTCCAGACAGTTAACAGAGTCAGCATAGGCATGAAAGCATGCAAGGCATACTGAGCAAAGATGTGGGGTTATGGCTGCCTATGCAATCTCTTTATAGACTTTACGGTGTTGATGCATGTCTAAGACACTGGACGTGGAGCTACAGGACGCCATGTTTACTCAGCTACGCTTTCTCTCACTTTGGTTAGATCCATTCCTGCTTGTCCCTGATTTCTCTGTTGTGGAATCTGAATGCCTCTTTTTTTGGCCATTGTATCATAGAGCCTTGAGTCTCAGAATATACTTTGAGCTTGGACTTTAGAAAAGGATGTGAAGTTAAGATGATAAGGAATCCTGGTGGTGAGCCGAGTGCAGTTTCAGTTGAGATGGACATGAGCCTTTGGGTGACTGTGAATGTATCATCGTATTGTCATGGTTTAAGGAAACGCTGTGTGTGGTTTCACGTTGCTGAAGGATTGGCTTGATTTGAGGGGGCTCTGTTTTAGCGAAGGGCACCTCTTGATGTTTTGTGAAAGAATTAGCTAGGGAGGAAAGAACCTTGATGAATGTCGGTAGTATCATCTCATAGGCTGGGGGTCTAGATGGCATAGAGGGGAAAAATGCTAAAGCTTGTTAGAATGGGCAGCCCCTCGGAGCCTGGGACTCCTTTTTGCATCCTAGCAACTGTGAACTGAGCTGCTCTGCCGTGCCTCCCCAACCCTGAACTTTCTGAAACTGTGAGCAAAATAAATCTTTCCCTCCTTGAGATATTTTGCATTTGGTTACATCAATGAAACCCTGACTAATACAGCCATCAGAATGCATTTGGATGGATATTTGGCAGTAATGTGTATTTGTGAAATGATTTTTTAGTGCCTGCAGTGAGTGTTTTGTGCTTTCTCTTCACATATAAAAATATCATCTTTCAGTCATTTATTTGGAAAATAATCAACTGGGTGTTGTATGCCTGGGACTATTGTCAGCATGTGGGACAATATGGTGAATAAAACACAGCGTCTTAAGACTTTTAGTGTCTCTACTATAGTATGGGAGAAAAGAATCATGAGATATAGTTTGGTAAGTTTTAGAAGATGATATCAAATGCTTCAGAAATAAGGAAAGCCCAGAGCCGAGTAAGGGAACCAGAGTTAACATAGGTGGGGGCGGGACAGTTGCCACTTTATGTAGAATGGTCAGCGTACATCTTATTGTGAAGATGGCATTTGACTTAAATCTTTAAGAAAGTAAAGGCTTGAACTCTGCAGCTGTGTGGGGAAATATTCCAGGCCAAGGGAAGAAGGTAAAGAGCCCACAGCAGGAGGAAGAGCAAGGACAGCATCACCTGCATGGCTTTATGGGTCCTGGAGGTCACTGGAGAACACGTCTTTTACTGAGTGCAGTGGGAAATCTAGATGTTTCATATGGTGTCTCCATGGACTGCTAATGGCAGGGTTCAGCTCATTCATACAGAGAGCTGAGATTTCCCTGGTATTTGGCTTACAGTGTTTAACAAGAATTGGTGTTAATCTGGTTTTTTTTTTGTTTTGTTTTGTTTTTGTTTTTATTTTCTGTACATTTATTTTTCTCAAGGTTTGCTGGAATCTACTACAAAACCACAAGCACATTTCTTACCTCTATTTCTGCATTTGACTATAGAAGGAAATGCATTGTGTAGAATTCTGTGTAGTAAAATTCAAATGTAGAACTGAAAAAAAAAAGCAGTGGTGTTTTGTTATTTTCTGGAAAAAATGCAAATAGGGCCTTTGTGGAAATCTTATTCTTACCCAATAGGAAAATAAAAAGCTAAAATGATTTTACTGACAATCTTTACTCAAATTCAGTTGGCTAAAATTATTTATTGGGCGTCTGCCATTTGATTCTAGCAGGAATATATTCTTGAAATGATAATGAACTGCTAATTAGCTGATAGCCGTCTCAAAACCCTGTTTGATTCTATAAGCTACGTTATTTTAATTAGCATACAACATAGTAGAAGAGATTGTTATGGCATTTTCAATAAAAATTTGTTCTGGTGAATTTTCCTCCCCTTTCCATCTCTCGTCCCCACTCTCTGCTCCTCAAAAATAAGCTTTAACTTTAGACATCTGTCAATCATCTGCCTGCTTGCATTCAGCATCTCTCTTTACCCTTTAGGTCATTTGTCTAGTTCCTAAGACTTTAGCCATATAAACTACATGTCCATCATGTGGCCTATGGTGAGAAAGATGGACCAGACAGCAATCCACGAGCTGAGGTCCTATGTGAGTGAAAACTGTGTGGCTTTTGTCTTCCTAGGTTTAGGTATCACATACATTAAAGCCTTGGTTCTTTGCTTCTGATCCTGTTCATTGCCTTATCCAGTTTTACTCTTGTGTACATGGAGGACTGTTAGAACTGGCTTTAATTTCTCTGTGTTTTCTTAATGGCAATTGATAAAGGAGGAATGTGTTCTAAAGCTAGAAGCTGGGGGCTGCCAGCCTCAGCAGGCTCTGTGACATCATGGCCCATACACATCTGACTTCTGTATCATTTTGGCAGGCTAGCACCTTGAAAGGAATCCTGGAATCTATTGAAATGTTTTTGGGTTTGTTTTTGTTTTGTGTTGTTTTGTTTTGCTTTTAAGAAACAAGATTTGTGACTGAACACGGAATAAGCCATGGATGGTATTTCTCCATGTGACCTGTGGTGAGAAAGGTAGATCAGGATTGCCACCCAGAGTTAGTGGTCTAGCATGCAGTAGAAACCCCTGCTTGCCAGTGTCTCATTACTCATGCCCTTTGGTGTTACAGGGTTAGAAAGTAACAGATATGGATGGCATTTGGTGCTTTGCTTTTAGAACTTAAATAAATTAGAAACAATTAGGTTGTTTTGCTTTTTTTCCAGAAACCTGAAAAAAAATCAGTAAATCATGAGAAAATTCTAACTCTTCAGTATTCTTGAAATATATGATTTTGTTTAATTTGATCTCCATTTGAATATATATATATATATATATATATATATATATATATATATATAAAACCATTACCCCATTACCTTACATTGATATCACACTGGAGTCATTAGAATGAG
>NC_034609.1:5998933-6004029 GCF_900095145.1 Mus pahari
TGGCTGTCCTGGAACCCACTTTTGTAAATCAGGCTGGCCTCGAACTCAGAAATCCACCTGCCTCAGCCTCCCGAGTGCTGGGATTAAAGGAGTGTGCCACCACGCCCGGCTACACATTTTCTAACTTCTGAGTGCTGGGATTACAAGTGAGCTAGAATGCTGTCGAACCAACCTGGCTTTCCATGGAGACCTGTGGATCTCCAGGCTTGATGTTTGCACAGCAAACACTTTATCCATTAGCTGTCACCTCAGCCCCAAATGAACTTATTTTCATATATTGAAGGGTTGATAAGATGTATATCTTATGTACTCACAAGGAAGTCACTCGGGAGACACCTTGATTCAAATGAGAAGAGAAATCAAGAAAGGAAGAGATAGGAGGAATAGAGACAAATAAATAGTAGAAAGGAAATCTTAGTCACACAGCAAACCCAGAAAGCAACTGGCTTTGTGTAAAGTAGAAAGACACTGGAACACCAGAAGAAAACCCTCAAATTAAAAAAAAAAATGACAGGGTTTCCCATTAGTATTTTTGAAACAAGTCAAAGATTGTGAACTCAGAATGCCCTAACAGATAGGAGCTACCGTCACCATTAGTGACTGTGAGAATGAAGGCTCTCAGAATGAGATCTCTGAGATTTCTTTTCTGGCTGCTGCTGACTCTGCGTGTCTTTTGAGTGGGCAAGAGGCTCCTTGAGGCAGGTTTGCCTGAAGGCAGACGTCTCTTGACCTTCCTACTTGGTAACCCTCCTTTGCCACCAACAGTTTCTGCCAACTCCACACTGCTTTCATTCCTGGTCTGCAGTCTCTTGTATTTGCACACTTAACACATGTGCTAGACATCTCCCCCGCCTCAGGCGTCCAACAATCTGACAACAGAACCTGCAACTTCTCTTTATAGAGAGATTCATTTTTGTCATTTCCATGCCACTGTTGTCTTTGAACAAAGGAGAGGCCAACATGCCGTTCCTACTTAACTCAAGCAAGAGCTCTTTGATTCTACTGTTTCCATGTTAATTCACTCATTTCACAGTTACAAGAATCTCATGAACATGTACAAATGACACTGTCACTCAGAGTAACATGGTGGAGTACAGCATTAAGTGGTGACCTGCTTCTCTGATCCTGTGGCCATGGTAGACTAATGCTATCAAGGAGTTATTTAGTCCTCCAGAGCCTTGCATGTGGGAAGCACATACACTGCCACTGAACTACACTCCTAGTCTGATTGTTTATTATAACCAAACTCAATGATGAAAGACTTGTGTTAAGTATATAGGCAGTATTAATTGTTGTCAACTTGACATATGCTAGAATCATTTGAGAAGAGGGAACCACAATTGAGAAATACCTCCATAAAATAGGGCTGTAAGCAAAGCTGTAGCTCATTTTCTTGATTAATTATTGATGCGAGTGGACCAACTCACATCCTGCATTGTATAAGAACACAGGCTAACTAGGCCTCGAGGAGCAAGGCAGCAAGTAGTATTTTATAGCTTCTGCATCATTCCGGCCTCCAGATTTCAAATGTTATCCTCCTTCCCAGTTTCCCCTCTGCAACCCCCCATCCCATCTCCCCTCTTCCTTGCTTCTATGTGGGCTCTTATGCACTCATGCACCCACTCCTGCCACACTGCCCTATTATTTCCCTACACTGGGGTATCAAGCCTCCACAGGAACAAGGGCCTCTCCTCCCACTGAGGCCAGATAAGGCAATCCTGTGCTACACATGCAGTTGGAGCTTTGTGTCCCTCCATGTGTACTCTTTGGTTGGTGGTTTAGTCCCTGGGAGCTCTGGGAGGTCTGGTTGGTTGATATCTTTGTTCTTCCTATGAGGTTGCAAACCCCTTCAGCTCCTTCAGTCTTCCCCTAATTCCTCCATTGGGATCCCTGTGCTCAGTCTGATGGTTAACTGCAAGCATCCACATCTGTATTGGTCAGGCTCTGGCAGAGCCTCTCAGGGGACAGCTATATCAGGCTCCTGTCAGCAAGCACTTCTTGGCATCTGGGTTTGGTGTCTGCATTTGGGATGGATCCCCAAGTGGGACAGTCTCTGGATGGCCTTTCCTTTCGTCTCTGTACCATTCTTTGCCCATGTATTTCCTTTAGACAGGAACAATTCTGGGTTAATATTTTTGAGATGGGTGGGTGGCCCTATCCCTCAACCAGAGGCCATGCCTAACCTCTGGATATGGTCTCTACAGGTTCTCTCTCCCCTTTGTTGGTTATTTCAGCTAATGTCATCCCTGTTGGGTCCTGGAAGCCTCTTGCTTTCCTGGCATCTGGGAATTTCTAGTGTCTACCCCCAGTTTCCCATAACCCACTGCTACACACCTCCATTCAATTTCCTGACCCTCCGTACATCTCCCCCATCCCCTCCCTCACCTGATTCAGTCCCCTTTTCCCTCCCTCTCTGCCTTGACTTCTCTTTTTCCTTCAGTGAGGAATTGTGACATGAGAGTTGTAAGCCAATATGAACCATTTTCTCCCCAAGTGGCTTTTGGTCATAGTGTTTATTATAGCAATAGAAATCATAAGACAGGCAGATGCATAGATAAGTGTACAAGTATATAGATATAAACTGCTAACACCACAACCGAAAGTAGTTCATTGTTTCTTTTTTTAATTATATTGATTCGACGATCCAAATTTGGTGGGACTTACTATTGTAAGATATTCAGTCTCCCAATTCACCATCCTGTAGAACATCCTGTAGCCAAAGCTCTTTAAATATTTTGAATAACACCTTAACAGTTTTTCATCAACATATTGCTTCTGTTTTATTTAATTTCTTTTTATGCATTTATTGTTTTGAGTACATTCTTATCACCTTCTATGGTTCCTCATTGTTGCTGTTTATTCTTCAATTTGCATTGACCTCATAGCAATGTAGTGTGCTTATCATTTGCTTATCATTGTATATTTTTAAATTGACCTCTCTCCTCTGCTTCATCTTTGTAATCACAGTTCCATATGCACAGGTGATTACAGCATTAGGTATTTCACAACCCCTCTATTCATCATTCTTTAATTAGGACTTTGAGATATCTTAGGGAGATTTTTCACAGAAATAGTTTCTTACTGGCAGAGTCTAGTTATTGACTACAGGAATCAGTTTGCCATCAGTCTAATGTTTCCACTATTTTTTCTGCTGTCTTGATTATTGCATTGAAATATGGCCTAGATTAGCATCTTCTGACCTCCACTGTGTTTGCGTATTGCTCCATATAGTGGGTTGAATGCTAGAGATTTAAGAACATTCTCCATCTTCTAGCAATTTGGAGTCTCATGGGCTTTTGACCAGTATGTGACTGCTTAATTACCCTATGTTACTAAGGGTAATTTTGTGTGTGTGTGTGTGTGTGTGTGTGTGTGTGTGTGTGTGACATTCCATATCTGATGGACAGTTACTGGAAACATAATAACCAAGATGAGTTTTTGTATTTTTACTTAATATATCTTTACTCACTTTTTACTTATTGTGTATGTGTGGTTTTGTGCATGCATGTGAAGGTCAGAGGACAACTTCCAAGAGTCAGTTCTCACTGTTCACTATGGCGCCCCCAGCAATTGAACTTAGGCCATCTGGCTTGTTTTTCTAACACAATGTTACAGATGCATCCCAGAGTCTGTGACAGACTGCCGTTCACTTCAGGCATCTTGAAATGGTTACAGATAGCTATGTGGTCATGGAATGAGGATGGCAGCGGGGAGTGAGTAGATGGAGCTGCATGGATCAATGTGTTCTTAGGCTAACGCTCAGTAACTGTGTCTATCATGTTACAGACTTTCGCTGCCAGTGAACTTAGAGCGTTTATGGATTTGGTTTGGTATTCTTTTCTGCATCAGCCTTTTATGCACAAAGAGAGTAATTTCTGCACTTGTTTACAAGGGTTGTCATGCTTACAGGTAAAGAGTTTTTTTTTTTTCTGCAACAGATCTCAGAGCACGTGTCATCCTCTTGTTAGTGCAAACATGCAAAGATCTCAGAGAACATGACATCTTCATTTAGTGTAAATGTGAACAGATTAGCTGTTCTGAGTCCATGAGGCTATTTTTCATCTCAGAAGCAATGTCCCAATCTGACCTCATCCTGAAGCAGTTGCCACAAGCTAAGAGGAAAAAAAAAATCTCAGGATAGCGATGAAGCATTCCTAGGATGGAGAATCACGCAGCACTCGAGAACATTTTCAATAAAATATTAACGTCCAGGGAAAACATTATGACAAAATGCTAGAAGAATCAGCAAAACAATGGTTACAGTGAGCATCCTACTACTAATATTTACTGAGAAGTTAATTGGGAAGCATGTGTAGTATATATTTTTATTTTATTCTCCTTTAAGTCCCTAAAATTCAGATGTATTATTATTTTTCTATTTGGAGGTAAATTTTCTAATAAGTAAGTGAATACATTTTTAATTTCTTTACTGAACATTTTATAGTTATATATAGCATTTTGATAAAGTCTACCCCTATTCCCTCCCACTGCCTACTCCTATAATCCCACTACCATCTTTTCCCCACAATTTCATGTGTTCTCCTCCCTTGTTGCTCTTGTTGGTTTTAAGCCTGAGGAATCCACTTAGTACTGCTAGTAGATGCAGGGTGTCAGGGCATTTACTAAAACATGTGTAGCCTCTCATGGTTGCCACCTTAAAGAAAACTAACTTTCCCCCAGCAGTCAGGAGCTCCTTAACTAAAGGTGGAATGTCTTCAAATATCTTCACCTTCACCCCTCTTCCTGGAGAGATTTTTGCCAGGCTCGACCTTGGGCATGTAGTTACAGCTGTTGTCAGTTCATATATTTGATTGTCCTGCTGTGTTCACAAATGACTGTTTCTCTGAAGTCATGCACTACCTCTGCTCCTTAAAGTCTTTCTACTCCATCTTCCCCAATAATCTCTGAGCCCTGGGAGGAGGCAGTACCATATATGTGTGTGTGTGTGTGTGTGTGTGTGTGTGTGTGTGTGTGTGTGTGTGTGCTGTGTGTGTGTGTGTGTAGGAATGAGCACACTGCAGTCTCATTCTCTGTTTATTGACCAGATGTGTGTTAATTTCTCCCTATTGCATGATCTCCTATAAGGAACAGATTCT